>NC_092397.1:27671096-27971096 GCF_030028105.1 Mobula birostris
GTACTTAAAGGAAAAGCCTAACAAGCTTACTCGGCTTTGTCCGCAGAAGGTGCCCAGAGGTATGATGTGGTGAAGGAGGCCATACTCAGGATTTATGAGTTGGTCCCGGAGGCACACCGGTAGAGGTTCCGGGATGCGAGGAAGCAATGGGGCTGCCACGTATTTAGAGTTTGCCCGTGAGATGCAGATGTATTGTGAGCGTTGGTGCGCTTCGAAAGGGGTCAATGGGGATTATGACAGACTGCTACAGCTAATCCTGATTGAGCAGTTTAAAGGTTGTGTCCCTGAATGTATGAGACCCTACCTAGATGGGAAAGAGGCAGACAGCTTAGCCGCAACTGCTAAGTTAGTGGATGAGTACGCGTTGACACATAAAACGAAGTTTACCCCAAGTAAAGGATACCAGAAGGGTAGTCAGGACGGTGGAGAAAGTCCGCCAGAAAAGTCAGAAAGTAAGCCGGGGACTGGTGAGAAGGATAAGGTAGACCGTGAGCAGTTTGGTAGGAAGTCTCCTGGGGTCGTATGCTATAGTGGTGGGAAAGTCAGACGCTTTGCGTCCAGGTGCTTTGCCCCAAAGAAGGAGATGGGGAAAGGGAAAACGACGGTTCCGACTGGCTGCATTGAGCTTGTAAACAGACCGCTAGGGAAGAAGAGGTCTAATAAAGTTCAGGAAGGGCGCGAGAAGTTTATCTCGGCCAGATTGGTGTCGGTGAAGGAGGGGTTATACCCAGTTCCAGTACGGATCTGGAGAGACACTGGAGCTTGTCAGTCATTGATATTAAAGAGTGTGTTATACTTTAGTTCAGAGACCCAGACTGGTGAGGTCAGGGTGATAAAAGGCATTGGAAAAGGGACTGAAGCAGTACCTTTGCACCAGATACACCTAAACAGCGACTTGGTCTCCGGACCGGTCACGATCGGGGTGAGGCCCGAACTACCGATGGAAGACGTGGCGGTCTTACTCGGTAGTGACCTCGCCGGCGGAGAGGTGTACCCAGCAGTAAAACTGACAAGCCAGCCTGCCAGCATTGAGGACCCGCCCATCGACTCACAGGTTTATCCTGTTTGCGCAGTGACTCGGCGCATGTCCAGAAAGGCTGCCGAAGCTAATATAGATTTAGCTGAGACGTTTTTACCAGCCTTGTACCAGGAGGGGTTAGCAAGGAAGGAATTTGTACTGGCACAGGAGCGAGACGCGGAGCTGATGGTTTTGACGGAGACAGCTTTATCTGAAGCAGAATTAAAAAGGGAGTCTGTGGGCTATTATGTGAAGGAGAGAGTACTAAGGAGGAAATGGAGACCAAGTACCATGCCCGCAGATGAGGAACCGAAATGAGGTGCCGAAAATTTATAGGGGCGAGATTTTTAACCCAGCCCACAAGATACCCCTCGGTGGACATTTTGGGGTGAGGAAGACAGTCGACAGAATTATGAAAGAGTTTTACTGGCCGCACAGGAGGAAGGATGCTATTGACTATTGTAGACGTGAGCTAACACAGTTACAGGTTTTGATATGCTGACAACTCACCACGATAGGCGAACAGACCTAGTCGGTGTTATCATGAAAATTAATGAGGCTAGGGTGCCACCTGATAAGGGGAAAACCCATTTTGAAAAGATGAGCATGGTGCTGAGTATGGGAGAAGTCTATTGTTTTGGCCAGCTTTGCTGATAAGGTCTCTCCCTTAACCCTCGAACAGAGCGAGCCGCTAAGACAGCTAATTAAACGGCACGCACTCGTATGTCCGGATGTCCTGAGGCAATGCAAAGAGCCGGGGCATGGTGTTGTTGTCACATTAGGTCAGCCGAGCGAGCAACACCCCTATAGGACGATTAATTCAGTGTCAAAAGTGCTAAAGAATGCAGAAGCGTATATTGGCGATGCAGTTGTCTGGAGTGACACGTGGGAGGGGCTGTTTAAAAAGCTGTTTGAAGCCAGCCTGACAGTGAACCTCGCAAAAAGTGAATTCAGCCACGGAAAAATCACTTATCCGGGATTGGTGGGAAGACAGGGGCAGCTGGCACTGATGCAGGCTAAGGTGCGTGCTATCTCTGAAGTCCCCACCCCGACAGACAAGAGAGCCCTGAGAAGGTTATTGGAGATGGTGGGGTACTATCGGAAGTTTTGCAAAAAAAAAAACTTTGCAGATATTACCCTCCCGCTTACTAAGCTCTTGCCAAAGAATGCTAATTTGGTGTGGGACGACCCTTGCTATCTTTGTCCGGGACGAAAACCACCGAGAAGTTACACTGATCACAACTCATTAGTGTTTTTGGCCACTATGAAGTTTGCTAAATTGGAGCCTGGTCTTAGAGGATTACTAAAATAAAACATAAAAGGAACAGAAAATGTGATTGCTGACTGTCTGTCAAGGTGTTGACAACTTAAAGTTCTCTGTATTAGCCAAATAGCTGATGACCAATGTATATTTGTGTGTATCTAATAATGTATTCATGCCTATAATTTTTACCCCGGTAAAAATCCTTTGAAGGATAGGGGTGTGACGAAAGACCAAGTTATTAGAAGATTGATGCTAATGAGAGAGATAAGTGAGACAATGGAGCAGCATTCGGAAATGTTAATGAGAGACGAGAGAGATTAACAAAAACAGACACAGTTCCGAGTATTGTCAGACCGGTTGCTGTGAACCTGAACTGTTTGAAGTTTGATGGACAGGCCATACCCCAGCAGGGGGATAAAAGGAACAGGTTCGCTAAGGCAAGGGACACCACGAGATCACCAGATAATGAGACCCTGGAAGTGCGGTGTGCCCCCACAAGTTGCTGGGTGTTTTGGAGGTCTCGTCGCGGGATCGGCCATAGAACGCACAGGGTGAAAAGGTATGATCGGCAGGAACCTGGTGTGTGTGTCCGCCCTGGCCTGGGTGCCGGGTTCACCGCGGAAGAACGAACGTATCCGGAACGGAGGGGTCATAGTCGGTGACCTCAGAAGACATTAAAAATAGGGCTCACCCAAAAGCTAACTGTGCAGGAACATCAAGGTCTGTCTGAATTCGATTTGCATATCATCATTCGCTCTCACTCTCTCTCTCCAACGGCACAACAGCAATTGCTGCGAACTGTACTGAGCTGAACTGAACTCTGCGTCACTTGAGACTGATCATTTTACCCCTAGACTGCAATAGAGCTTGATTGATTCCTATTATCCTAGTTCTGTGTACACGTCTGTTTTATCATTGCTAACCCGTTGCATTTATATCCTTACATTTAGAGTACTGTGTTACTTATTTCTTTAATAAAACTTTCTTAGTTCCAGTAATCCAGACTCCAACTAAGTGGTCCATTTATGCTGGTTTGGCAACCCAGTTATGGGGTACCTAACATAAGAATATAATGTTCTTCCATTTGGGATGAAGAATGCCAAAAAAATACCAGGTACTTTTCAGAGGATGATTAATAGCGTGATTCAGGGATTAAGAGATACAGATGCCTATATTGATGATTTAGTTAGGAAATAATACTTGGAAAGCCCATATTACTGCGGTGGAGAAACTATTTGAGAGACTTTCAAAAGCTAACTTAACTCTTAACTTAGCTAAAAGTGAATTTGGCCATGCCACAGTGACCTACCTTGGTTATGTTGTGGGTCAGGGAAAATTAGCACCTGTTGAGACGAAAGTGCAGGCAATTTTAGAAGTACCCACTCCAACTAGTAGAAAAACTCTCAGAAGATTGTTGAATATGGTAGGATATTACAGAAAATTTTGTAAGAATTTTGCGAACATTACTCTTCCATTAACTAATCTCTTGAAGAAAAATGAAAAGTTTGTTTGGACAGAAGCTTGTCAGGAGGCATTTGATAAATTGAAACTATAATATGAAGTCAACCTGTACTTAAATTTCCTGACTTTGAAAAACCATTTTCGTTAGCTGTAGATGCTAGTGATGAAGCTGCAGGAGCAGTGTTACTTCAAAGAGATGATGGTGAAGAAGTTGATCGTCCAGTAGCTTATTTTTCTAAGAAATTTAATGCCCATCAAAGAAATTATTCAACAATAGAAAAAAAAATATTATCTCTTGTTTTGGCTTTACAACATTTTTAAGTGTATGTTAGTACTACTCATAAACCACTCACTGTTTATACCAATCATAATCCATTGGTGTTTTTGATAAGATGAAAAACAAAAATAGAAGATTAATAAATTGGAGTTTAATGTTACAGGAGTACAATATTTTGATTACTCATATTAAGGGTAAAGATAATGTGATCGCTGATTGTCTATCTAGATGGTAAATGTACAATGAAAAGTTTTTTTATGGAGTGATATTTTAACATTCCTAACACTCCTACAGTATATTAGTTTGTAAAGTGTTGAAAGATAAGACTATATATTGTGTATGTTGTAAATTTTATACCTTTGTATTTTTTTGTGTAAATTGTTATTTGTCAAAATTTTGCTCTTTAAGAGACCCATTTCTTTATGGAGGGAGGAGTTACATACCTCAAGGAGATCTTGTCAGAATGATGGAATGGTCTTTTGGAGGTCAGCTGATGTAGTTTTCCTGCCAATGTGAGGTCACGTGAGGACCTCATGTTCACCACGAGTATAAAAGGGAAGACCTCTGATGACGCTGTTAGTTTTTCCAGTTTGAACGTTAATGAGGTACTCCGCTCCGCTGTGTATTTGCATTATGACGGAGTTTTGATTTTAAACAGAGTTTTATGTTCTAACATAAGGTACAGACGTCTGAGCCAGCAGTATGACAATCGCTGCTAGGTTTATTAATGTATCTTTTCAGTAACATTGGAGAGTGAAGATGGGACCCTGAAGGAAACGTTCGACGGGTTTGGAAAGAATCAACCATTACAGAATTTGTTCAAGAAGGAGTAATCTGCATGAGATAGACTCTGCTAAAAGTGGCAGGAAGGCTGTGCAAGGTTCTTCTGCGGAGGAAGGTCAGTGCCTTTAAAATCGTTTTATTTCTGTCGCCGTGAAACCTGTGGAAAAGGCAATTTCCATCTGGGAGTGGCAGTGATGCCATGTCTTCGAGGAATTCGTTACTTCATGAAAGTCTCTCCTAATTGACTGTATAAATCTCTTGGACTTTAAAATTTACTGTTCGAAGAACTGTGTTTGAATTTACCGCTTTAAGAACTGTTTTCGCATTTGTCGCTTTAAGAATCAGTACCCAGTGACGATTTGTTGAACAGCCACATAGCGGTTAACTTCTGGTTAAGGTGTTTGTTTGTTTTTTTTATTGTTTATCCGTGTTTAATAAATGTTTGGTTGTTTTTATATAACCTGTCTCGATTGATATTCATTGTTGCTGGTTACGTAGCACTTTATAAAAGTGAATTATTTCCTCTAAATGATTCTGCTTCTATATATGATGACATTCCTTGTAACGTCACGGACTCTTTTAAATATTTAGGTATTATCATCACTAAAAATTATGGAGACCTTTATAGAGCTAATTTGGTTGCCTTAGAGGATGTTATGAAGCAATTATTTTGTAGATGGAATGCACTTACACTTTCGTTAGCTGGCCGAATTCATGCAGTTAAAATGGTGATTTTACCAAATTTTCATTTGTATTTCAAAATATTCCTTTTTTCTAACTAAGGAGTTTTTATATCAGGCTGATTCTATCATTTCATCTTTTGTTTGGAATAATAAAAGACCAAGAATTGGAAAATATCATTTATAAAAATTTAAAAAAGGATGGAGGTCTTGCTCTGCCTAATTTAAGAATGTATTATTGGGCTGTTAATATATATTATGTGTGGGGTATATGGAGTGTCAGGGAGGGGTAGCCCCTCTGGTAGGAGAACATGTCGCGTCCTTTTCAGGGTGGTTAGTCCACCTTTGGTCCCCACCTGGCACTCAGCTCTCACCTGTGGCTCCCCGTAGCTGTTTGCATGCGACAGCGGCCACACCCCGGGCAACGGCTTCGACAAGCCGGCTCAACCAGGTGAGGGTAGCCGACGGGTCTCAAACCCACGGTGAGATAGGGAGTTGTCTATCCCAGCATGTGAAGACAGACTCCGGCGGATTGAACAGACGAGACCAATGGAAGGTCCAACGGTCAAGAAGGCGGTCTCTGCAAGCGTCGTGGAACGCGTAGAGCAGGACAAGACATAGAAGACGTCCTGGTCACACTGTGCCTAGTCCCATCTCCAGCCGTCTAGACTCTGTCTTGCCACTGGATCCAGATGGGAATTGGGAAGAGAGAGTGGGGCTGACGCTGCGCAACTCTCCCTCGCTTAAAACCAAATCACGCGCTAGTCTCGACACCATCATTATGGTGTCGAGGTCCTCTTCGACGTCAACGATGGACGAACAACAATATGTGATGTGTGCTGTTGGTTATATTGGACTGATAAAAATGAAGGACCACCTTGGGTTGATTTGGAATTGAAAGCTGTGAACAATTTTACTTAACTTCGTCATTAGGAGCTTCTTTACCTGTAAAATTAGCAAAAATTTCTATTCTAAATTTATATCCTGTGATTAAGCAGTCATTACGAATTTGGTACCAGTTTCTTAATTTTTATAATATTAAAAAATTTAACCTTCTTAGTTTAATTTATCAAAACTATTTATTTAAACCTTCACTTAGTGATCCTACCTTTTCTCTTTGGAGGAATAAAGGGGTCTATTCCTTCATGGATCTGTTCCAAGAAAGCCAATTAATGTCTTTTGAGTAGTTAGCAACTAAATATTCTCTCTTGTACTCACATTTCTTGCAATATCTTCAGGTCAGACATTTCATACAAAAATCTTTAAGTAATTTTCCGTATATACAAGATTCTGACCGGTTAGACATTATTTTAAAAATGAAACCTTTAGTGAAAGGTTTTATTGAGAAAACTTATAATTTACTATTACAACAGTACAGTTATCCTTTACTTAAGATTAAGCAAGATTGGGAAAGACAACTTAACATGACCTTGATAACAGAGGATTGGTTGCGAATTATGAAGTTTGTTAAATATTCTTCGATTTAAGCCAGTCACTCTCTAATTCTATTTAAAATTGTACATTGTTACTATTTGACAAAGGAGAGACTGTCTAAAATATTTCTTAATGTTGAAAGTCAGTGGGATAGATGTAAACCTGAGACCGCTACATTGACACATATGTTTTGGTCGTGTTCTGTATTGAAACAGTTTTGGAAATGTATTTTCTCTACAATTTCTAAAGCTTCAAAAATTAACCTACAACCTAATAAATTGACAGTTTTGTTCGGTATAATCCCTCAATATATTTATGGTATTTCTACGTAATTGCGTTTGTCAGATTATTGGCCAGAAGGGCTGTTTTATTGAAATGGAAAGATGCCTCTGCCCCCACTTTGATACATTGGTTCTCTCAGGTGATGTTATGTCTTAGTTTGGAGAAAATCAGAACTCACAGCTCCTGGAAACTGACTTTTGATCCTCGATTTGTCTTTGAGGAAAGGTGGGGTTCTTTTGATGGACCCTTCAGATTCTTGTTTAAATGGATCTGGTTGGCGCATTGATGTTTTTCTTTTATGGAAGCTTGTATGGCGTATAGCTCTGGGGTTCTGCTCCCAATGTTTGTTTGTTTGTTTTTAGTAGTTTTTTTTTGTTTTAGTTAGTAGAGGTTCTGTTTTCCTCCTTTCCTTTTCCCAAAAAATAGTTTTAACATTTTTTTTCTTCTTATTATTGATATATTGTTTAGCTTTGTTAATCACTTATTTGATAATTTAATTCTTATTGTACGTATTGACATGTTCACTTGATTACTTTAATGTATTTGTTGTTGATTTTCAATAATAATTAATTAAAACATTTTTACCATGAAATGAAAATGACCGAAATCAAAATGTAGATGGGTGCTTTAGTTAGTTTGTGAATTATACCAATAGTGGTGCAGTTGTGTATAATGAAGAAGACTGGCAATGAATACAGCGTAATATAGATTATTCACAGCTAAGGACAGAGAAATGGCAGATGAAGCTGAACACGAATAAATGTGAGGGGCTGCAACTTGGTAGACCAAAAGCAAATAGTTAAATGCTAAGGAGAAGACCCTTAACAGTGTTGCTGAACAGAGAGGATTGACGTCCAAGTTCACAGCTCCTGGAAAGTGACTACACGGGTCAATCTGTGGTTAAGAATGCTTATCAAATGCTTGCTTTTATTAGCTGAGTTACTGAGCTCAATTCAAGAAGTGGTGTTTCAGCTGTCAAAGGACTCCACTGAGGCCACATTTGAACTATCGAATATAGTTCTAGTTCACCCATTTTGAGAATTGAGCATTGGACAAGGAGCAGAAGTTTACTAGGATGCTGTCTGGTTTACAGGGCATGTGCTAACATAAGTGGTCTGACGAACTTGGTAGTTTTCTTTGGAGTAGCAGAGGCTGAGGGGAGATCAGATAGAGATTTATAACTATATGTCAGAGACGGATCGACGAGACATGGGGTGTCTTTATCGTAGGGTAAAGTGTCTAATACATTGAAGATGAGAGGTGATGAGATGTGAGGGAGATGCTTTTTTTTTTAACTCAGAGAGTGCCGGATGCCAATTATGGTGGTGGAGTTAAATATATCAGGGGCTTTTACGGGATGTTGAGATAGGTACATTAATATGAGGAGGATGGGGTGAGATGGACTTTGTGTTGGTCAGAAAGATTAGTTTTTGGGGGTTTACTGATTTACTTTTCAGATGGTTTGACATGATATTATGGGCCAAACAGTCTGTTCCTGTGCTGTACTGTTCTACGATTTGTTCCATATACTGGGAACCATTATGACAGAGCTGAGCGTAACCCAACAGGTTTACAAGTAGATGATGAGTATAACATGAATGTAAAGAAGAACAAGTAATGATTGGGTACAAATCCAAACAGAGCAAAGAGTTAAATTGTACCACAGGAACAACATTTAAAAGGACAAATAATTCAGGACTGAAGGTGATGTATTTAAATGTGCATAGCACTTGGTATAATGTGAATGAACTCATGGCACAATTAGAGACTGGTCAGTTTGGTGTTGTGGGAATCACTGAGTCATGGCTGAAAGAAGGCCATAGTTGAGAGTGTAACACCAAATGAAATACTTTGTATCAAAATATAGGAAGGGTGGCACAGGCGGTGATGTGGCTCCTCTAGTAAAAGATGGAATTACATCTTTAGATAGAGGTGACATAGGGTCAGAGAATGTTGAATCTTTGTGGGCGGATTTAAGAAATTGCAAGGGGTAAAAGCTGGTCATCGAAAATAGGTCTCCTTATAGTAGCCAAAATGTGGGGTTGAGATTGTAAAGTCATGTACTTATATTCCCAAACGAAAAGCCGTAGATGAACCAGGAGGTACGTCGTCTGCTGAAGGCTAGATCTATGGCATACAACTCTGGCGATCGAGGCCTGTATCAGAAAACCAGGTATGGTTTGCGGCGGGGTATATCAAGGGCGAAGAAACAATTTTGAATGAGTTTGGAGGTGACATTGGATGTATGGTAACTCTGGCAGTGTTTGCCAGACACTACTTCATACAAAGTGAAAGCTAAGAGCTTCACTACCAGATGAACTCGCCCGCATTGAAAAGGAGAATATAACTACAGCTGTGAAGTTGCCTGCTGCACCTGATGACCCAGTGATCTCTGTCTCTGAGTCCGATGTTAAGCTGTTTTTAAAGAGGGTGAGCCCGCTGAAGGTGGAGGGTCCCGATGGAGAGCCTGGAAATGTTCTGAAAACCTGTGCCAACCACCTGCTGGCAGTATTCAAGGACATTTTCAACCTCCCATTGCTACGGGCAGAAGTTCCCAGTTGTTTCTAAAAGGCAACAACTATGCCAGTGCCTCAGAAGAATAATGTGATCTGCCTTAATGACTATCGCCTGGTAGCACGAACATATACAGTGATGAAATACTTCGAGAAATTGGTCATGACTAGACTGACGTTCTGCCTCAGCAATGATCTGGACACTTTGCAATTTGACTATCGCCACAATACTTCAACGGCAGATACAATCTCAATGGTTCTTCACACGGCTTTAGCCCACCTGGAGAACACAAACACTGATGTCAGGATGCTGTTCGTCGACTATTGCTCAGCAGTTAATACCATCATTCCCATAATCCTGATTGAGAAGTTGCAGAACATTGGCCCCTGTACCTCCCTCTGCAATTGGATCCTCCTTTCCCTAACCGGAAGACCACAATCTGTGCGGATTGGTGATAACATCTCCTCATGCTCGACAATCGACACTAGTGAACCTCAAGAGTGTGTGCTATGTCCACTGCTCTACTCTCTCTATACCCATGACTGTGTGACGAGGCATAGCTCAAATACCATCTATAAATTTGTTGATGGTACAACCATGTTTGATAGAATCTCAGGTGGTAACGAGAGGGCATACAGGTATAAGGAATGCCAACTAGTGAAGTAGCTTCACTGCACAACGCGGCACTCAATGTCAGTAGGATAAAAGAGCTGATTGTGGACGCTACTTCAGAAAGAGATGAAGGACCACATACCAATCCTCACAGAGGTATCAGAAGTTAAGAGCGTGAGCAGTTTCAAGTTCATGGATGTCAAGATCTCTGATGATCTAACCTCGTCCCAACATATCGATGCAGTTATAAAGCAGGCAAGACAGCAGCTATGCTTTATTAAAAAATTGAAGAGATTTGGTATGTCAACAAATACACTCAAATACTTCTATAGATGTACCGTAGAGAATATTCTGACAGGCTACATCACCGTCTTGCAAGTGGTGGGGGCGGGGGGAATGGGTGCACTACTGCACCTGATAGAAAGAAGTTAAAAAGCCTACAGCACAATACAGACCCTTCGGCCTACAAAGCTGTGCCTCACATGTCCTTACTATAGAAATTATCTAAGCTCCATGTACCTATCCAGGAGTCTCTTAAAATACCCCATTGTAACTGCCTCCACTACCATTGCTGGCAACCCTTTCCACACTCTCACCACTCTCTGTGCAAAAACACTTACCCCGACGTCTCTTCTGTACCTACTTCCAAGCACTTTAAAACTGTTCCATCTCAGGTCAGCCACTTTGGCCCTGGGAAAAAAAGCCTCTGACTATCCACACAATCAATGCCTCTCAACATCTTATTCACCTCTGTTAGGTCACCTCTCATCCTCCATCGCTCCAAGGAGAAAAGGCCAAGTTGATTCACCTGCTTTCATAAGGAGTAATCCCAAATCCAGGAAACATCCTTGTAAATATCCTCTGCACCCTGTGTATGCTTTCCACAAGCAATGTCCCCTTGGATCCTACTTACCTTCTCAATAAGCCTTATATGGGGTAACTTGTCCAATACCTTGCTGAAATCCATATACACTACAGCTACTGCTCTCCCCTCATCGATGTGTTTCATCACATCCTCAACAAATTCAATCAGTCTCGTAAGGCACAACCTGCTTTTGACAAAGCCATGCTGACTATTCCTAATCATATTATGCCTCTCCAAATGTTCATAAATCTTGCCTCTCAAGATTTTTTTTTTCATCAACTTCCGAACCAGTCACAGAGGGTTGTAAATTTAGATGGATCCATCTTGGGTACTAGCCATAAACTACCCAGGATATTCCAAGGATCGGCGTCTCAGAAAGCCATCGTCCATTATTAAGGAACTCAGCATGCAGTGCGTGCCATTTTCTCACTGTTACCATCAGGTTGGAGGTACAGAAGCCTAAAGGCACACATTCAGCGATTCAGGAATAGCTTCCTCCCGTCTGCAATCTGATTCCTAAATGGAGATTGAACACTTGGACACCACCTCACTTTTTTAATATATATTATATCTGTTTTTTGCATGATTTTAATCTATTCAATATTCGTATACTGTAATTGATTTACTTAATTATTCAGTTTTTTTCTTCTTCTTTCTTATGTATTGCATTGAACTGCTGCTGCTAAGTTAACAAATTTCATGTCACATGCGGGTGATAATAAACCTGATTCTGATTCTGAAAAGAAGTGTAATGACACAATTTTAATGGGTAACTTCAGTATGGAAGGGGACTGGGAAAATCAGGTTGGTGTTGAATTACAAGAAAGGGAATTTGTTCAATACCTACGAGATGGCTTTTTAGAGCAGTTTGTGATTGAAAATCTCAGGGAAAATCTATCTTTAGATTGGATGATACGTAACAGCCCCGATATCATAAGGGAACTTAAAGTAACCGAACCCTTACGAGGCTGTGACCATAATATGATTGAATTCGTGTGGTAATTTGAGAGGGTGAAGCATAACTCACAAATATGCAATAAAGAGATTTACAGAGGCAGAGAGAGGACCTTGCCCAGAGGACACTGGAGAACGATATTGGCAGTGATTAGGGCAGTGAAGAGATGGCTGAAGTTTCTGGGATTATTTCACAAGGTACAGGATAGATATAGAAACATAGAAACATAGAAAATACGTGCTGGAGTAGGCCATTCGGCCCTTCAGCCTGCACCGCCATTTATTATGATCATGGCTGATCATCCAACTCAGAACCCCGCCCCAGCCTTCCCTGCATACCCCCTGACCCCGTAGCCACAAGGGCCATATCTAACTCCCTCTTAAATATAGCCAATGAACTGGCCTCAACTGTTTCCTGTGGCAGAGAATTCCACAGATTCACCACTCTCTGTGTGAAGAAGTTTTTCCTAATCTCGGTCCTAAAAGGCTTCCCCTCTATCCTCAAACTGTGGCCCCTCGTTCTGGACTTCCCCAACATCGGGAACAATCTTCCTGCATCTAGCCTGTCCAATCCTTTTAGGATCTTATACGTTTCAATCAGATCCCCCCTCAATCTTCTAAATTCCAATGAGTGCAAGCCCAGTTCATCCAGTCTTTCTTCATATGAAAGTCCTGCCATCCCAGGAATCAATCTGGTGAACCTTCTTTGTACTCCCTCTATGGCAAGGATGTCTTTCCTCAGATTAGGGGACCAAAACTGCACACAATACTCCAGGTGTGGTCTCACCAAGGCCTTGTACAACTGCAGTAGTACCTCCCTACTCCTGTACTCGAATCTTCTCGCTATAAATGCCAGCATACCATTCGCCTTTTTCACCGCCTGCTGTACCTGCATGCCCACTTTCAATGACTGGTGTATAATGACACCCAGGTCTCGTTGCACCTCCCCTTTTCCTAATCGGCCACCATTCAGATAATAATCTGTTTTCCCATTTTTGCCACCAAAGTGGACAACTTCACATTTATCCACATTAAATTGCATCTGCCATGAATTTGCCCACTCACCCAACCTATCCAAGTCACCCTGCATCCTCTTAGCATCCTCCTCACAGCTAACACTGCCACCCAGCTTCGTGTCATCCGCAAACTTGGAGATGCTGCATTTAATTCCCTCATCCAAGTCATTAATATATATTGTAAACAACTGGGGTCCCAGCTCTGAGCCTTGCAGTACCCCACTAGTCACCGCCTGACATTCTGAAAAGGTCCCGTTTATTCCCACTCTTTGCTTCCTGTCTGCTAACCAATTCTCCACCCACACCAATACCTTACCCCCAATACCGTGTGCTTTAAGTTTACACACTAATCTCCTGTGTGGGACCTTGTCAAAAGCCTTTTGAAAATCCAAATATACCACATCCACTGGTTCTCCCCTATCCACTCTACCAGTTACATCCTCAAAAAATTCTATGAGATTCGTCAGACATGATTTTCCTTTCACAAATCCATGCTGACTTTGTCCGATCATTTCACCGCTTTCCAAATGTGCTGTTATCACATCCTTGATAGCTGACTCCAGCAGTTTCCCCACCACCGACGTTAGGCTAACCGGTCAAAAATTCCCTGGTTTCTCTCTCCCTCCTTTTTTAAAAAGTGGAGTTACATTAGCCACCCTCCAATCCTCAGGAACTAGTCCAGAATCTAACGAGTTTTGAAAAATTATCACTAATGCATCCACTATTTCTTGGGCTACTTCCTTAAGCACTCTAGGATGCAGACCATCTGGCCCTGGGGATTTATCTGCCTTCAATCCCTTCAATTTACCTAACACCACTTCCCTTCTAACATGTATTTCGCTCAGTTCCTCCATCTCACTGGACCCTCTGTCCCCTACTATTTCTGGAAGATTATTTTTGTCCTCCTTAGTGAAGACAGAACCAAAGTAATTATTCAATTGGTCTGCCATGTCCTTGCTCCCCATAATCAATTCACCTTTTTCTGTCTGCAGGGGACCTACATTTGTCTTTACCAGTTTTTTCCTTTTTACATATCTATAAAAGCTTTTACAGTCCGTTTTTATGTTTCCTGCCAGTTTTCTCTCATAATCTTTTTTCCCCTTCCTAATCAGGCCCTTTGTCCTCCTCTGCTGAACTCTGAATTTCTCCCAGTCCTCAGGTGAGCCACTTTCTCTGGCTAATTTGTATGCTTCTTCTTTGGAATTGATACTATCCCTAATTTCTCTTGTCAGCCACGGGTGCACTACCTTCCTTGATTTATTCTTTTGCCAAACTGGGATGAACAATTGTTGTAGTTCATCCATGCAACCTTTAAATGCTTGCCATTGCATATCCACCGTCAATCTGTTGCACAGAGAAAGATGTCCTCAAAATGACAGGAATACCTGTATAAAGCAGGATACCAAAAGATGTTCTCAAAATTCCTTTGTTTTCAAACACATATGTAAATACCCTGAGCTGAAATAAAAAAGAACACTGACTGACTGTTAAAACAATTTTCATTACAAAGAGGCAATCAGATAAATACATGAATATACAGGATTGGAATCACATGCAGCAAAATACTTTAGCGGGGAGGGAGTGGGGGACACAGTCGAGAGTATCTGTTGAAATGAGTGTTACCTACATCATGCCAGGGCAGGGGGAGCAGCCAGAGGTTGTGTTCCTTATTAGAACTTACAACAGAGGGAAGGTCCTGCAAATACCATCTGGGCAGTTGGGTAGAAATTTAAGAAGTAGGACTCTGGGGTGGTGATCTCAGGATTAATTCAGGGGCCACATGCTTCTGAGCTAAGAGATTGTAAGGTGTAAGGTGAAATGTATGGCTAACAATCTGGTGCTAGAGGGATGGCATCAGGTACACAGATCACTGCGTTGTTTTCCAGGATAGGTGGGACTGGTGTAAGGAGGATGGGTTACACCTGTACTGAGGGGAGCTAATATTCTGCCAGGGAGTTTTGTTGCAGCATTGCAGAGTTTTCTCATTTGGCATGTGTGTGGAGGAAGGGGATGGGTGGGAACCAGAGGTACAGGTCAGTAAGTAGCATTGAGCAAAAAGTAGAGACGAGGTCGAGAAACCCCATCAAGAAGTCAAGATGGGGCATTGTTAATGAGCACAGTGGCTCCAAGGGGCTGAAGTGTGTTTATTTCAGTGCAAGGTATAGTACAGTTAAGGCAGACGTAATTGTAGCGAATATTACTCTGTGACACAGTAAATTAGTCACTACAAAGATCTAGCTGAGAGAAAGGCAGGGGTGATAGCTAAATATTCCAGGATTCAGATGATTCAAACAGTCCAGAGGGAGGTGAATGAGGTTGGGGAGCTGCATTGCTCATTAGGCAGAATGTCACAAGGTTGAGGTCATCCAGTAAATTAATATAGGTAGAAACATAGAAAACATACAGCACAATACAGGCCCTTCGGCCCACAAAGCTGTGCTGAACATGTCCCTACCTTTCAACTACCTAGGCTTTAACCATAGCCCTGTATTCTCCGAACCTCCATGTAGCCATCCAGAGTCTATTAAAAGACCATATCGTTTCCGCCTCTACCACTCCACTCATTCACCACTCTCAGCGTAAAAAAAACATACCCCCATCATCTCCTTTGTACCTACTTCCAAGCACTTTAAAACTCTCTCGTGTTAACCATTTCAGCCCTGGGGAAAAGCCTCTGACTATCCATACAATCAATGCCTCTCATTATCTTGTACACTTCTATCAAGTAACCTCTCATCCTCCATCGCTCCAAGAAGAAAGGGCAGAATTCACTCAACTTATTCTCATACGGCATGCTCCCCAATTCAGACAACATCCTTCTAAGTCTCCTCTGCGCCCTTCCTATGGTTTCCACGCCCTTCCTATAGTTAGGTGACCAGAACTGAGCACAGTACTCCATGTAGGGTCTGACCAGGTCCTATATAGTTGCACCATTACCTCTCAACTCTTAAACTCAGTCCCAGGATTGATGAAGGCCAATGCACCATATGCCTTCTTAACCACAGAGTCAACCTGAGTAGCAGCTTTGAGTGCCCTATGGACTCAGACCACACCGTCTCGCAACCCTAACCCTCTGTTCCTCCACACTGCCAAGAGTCTTACCATTAATACCATATTCAGCCATCGTATTTGACCGACCAAAATGAAGCACCTCACACTTATCTGGGTTGAACTCCATCTGCCGCTTCTCAGCCCAGATTTGCATCCTATCAATGTCCCATTGTAACCTCTGACAGCTCTCCACACTGATCACAACACACCCAAGTGGGGTCGGACCAAGGTCTTATATAGCTGTAACATGACCTCACAACTCTTGGACTCAATCCCATGGTTGATGACAGCAGAATATACGCCTTCTTAACAACACTGTCAATCTGCAGTTTTCAGTGTCCTATCGAAACGGACTCCAAGATCTCTCAGATCTTCTGCACTGCCTAGAGTCTTACCATTTAAATTATATTCTGTCCTCAAATTGGACATACCAAATTAACCACTTCACATTTCTCTTGGTTAAAATCCATCTACCACTTCTCAGCCCAGTTCTGCATCCTATAAATGTCCAGTTTAATCACTGAGAGCCCTCCAGACAAAGCACAGTAACCCCAACCTTGGTATCATCAGTAAGCTTACCACCATTCTACTAATTCATCCGGGTCATTTATAAAAATTTCAAAGAGGATAGGTCCCAGAATCGATTCCTGTGGAAAATCATGGGTCACCGACCACCATGGAGAATATGAAGCATTTACAACCACCCTTTGTTTCTGTGGGCAAGCCAATTCTAGATCCATAAAGCAAAGTCTCCTTGTATTCCATGCCTCCATACAGTCTAAAGGAGCCTTGCATGGGGCAACCTTATCAAATGCCAAAAAAAAAAACATGGTATAAAGAGGGTTGAACTTCTACAAAGTGAATAGGGGGAATTAGGACAGAACTTAAAAAGCTCAACTTTCAGAGCAGTAATCTCGAGATTACACGCTGTGCCACATATTGGTGAGGATAAAAATGGAATGATGATTCAGATGAATATGTCACTGAGGGGCTGAGGCATGGAGCAAGATTGAAGTTCTTGAATCATTGCTATTTCATCTGTGGTAGAGCGACATGTACAGAAGAGATAGATTCTGAGTTGAGAATTAGAGGACAGAAGTTTAGGGGTAACATGAGGGGGAACTTCTTTACTCAGAGAGTGGTAGCTGTGTGGAACGAGCTTCCAGCAGAAGTAGTTGAGGCAGGTTCGATGTTGTCGTTTAAAGTTGAGTTGGATAGATATATGGACAGGAAGGGAATGGAGGGTTATAGACCGAGTGCAGGTCGGTGGGTCTAGGTGAGAGTAGGGGATCGGCACGGACTAGAAGGGCCGAGATGGCCTGTTTCCGTGCTGTAATTGTTATATGGTTATATGCTTCTGAACTGGAGGGGAACCAGTATCCTGTAGATCTGTGAGTGATGTGCAGAATAGTGTAAATGTGAGTTGCAGTCAGTGTGACCGTGAGCAGGAGATAATACTGTTGCCAATGAGAGCTAATTCGGTAAACAGGATAGACAGGAATACAGACAAAAGAGAGGAAAGACAATGAGTTTGAACTCGATGCAAGCGGCTTGACGAGGTTGTAGTACAATCCCATTAGTTAGATTGCACCCTTCCTGTTCTTGCGTTCTACCCAAATGGACTCAACGTTTGAACTCTCCTCTAGTTCTCCCTTGAGTGCAGCTGTAATATTGTCCCCGACTGGTAGTCCAACTCACTCCTCTTTTACCTCCTTCTCTATCTTTTCAAAAACCTCAAAAGCCTGGTAGATTAATCATGCAGCCCTGCCCATCTCTCAACAAAGTCTCTGTAATGGCCACAACATTGTAGTTCCATGTACTGATCCATGTTTTATGTTATTGACCTTTATCCATAACATTCCTGACATTCAAATACACACCATTGAAACTATGTGTCTCAGAATACCTGTTAATATGATTTTGCCTGGCCATACTTCCACTGATATCTACCTTCGGGTCCAATCCTTCACTTACTGACCTGGTGTTCCATTTCCAGCCCCCTGCAAAACTAGTTTAAATCCCCTGAAAACTCCCAGCCAGCATATTAGTTCCCCTCCAGTTCAGGTGCAACCCGTCCCTGTTCTACAGATCAGTCCTTGACCAGTGAAAGGTTCCAATGATCCGAGCGTGAACCCTGCCCCCTGCACCATCTCCACAGTCACTCATTCAAATATGCTATAAGCCCATTCCTAGCTACACTCGCCCATGGCACCAGGAGTAATCCAGAAATTATTACCTTCTCTTCACCCTATTTCCTGTCACTATATGCTCAGTCTATAGAACCTCATCTCCTTTTTTGGTAATGACATTGGTGCCATTATGCACCATGAGCTTTGGCTGTTCACTCTTCCCCTTGAGAATATCCTGCAGCCAACCTGATACATCTGGACCTGAGCACCCGGGAGACAACACAGCATCCTGGAATCTCTATTGTGTGCACAGTATCTCCTGTTTGTACCACTAACTATCAAGTTCCCAATCACTAAAACGCTGCATGAGTGTACGTTTCCCTGCCACAAGGGAACCACCAGGGTTTCAAAATCTCATTTATAACTTAAAAAAAATCATTGAATCACTACTACTACTACTACGTCAACTCAGGCCTAGGGGGCCGGCATCGGGCACTTCTCCCTCTCCCTCATCAGTCTGTTCAGTTCATCTACACTAGCCATGCCGCTGTCTTCTCGGAGCGTATTGGCCATAGTCTTGGGAGGGTGCCCAGGGTTCATCCTCCTGTGCTTGGGCTCCCATATGGTGACTAGGCTGGCAGATAGCTTGGGGTGGCGTAGACAGTACCCCGCTAGTTGCAGTCTTCTCGCCTCGATTTCAGTGGTGAGCATCGGTAGGTTGTTATAGAGCTCGAAGTTCATCATGTGCTGTTGCCAGTTCACGTCAAGAGCCAGCCGGAGCATTCGTGTATCGCAACCATCCAGATACTTTCGCATCGTCTTGGTGAGTGCCCACGTCTTGCATCCGTACATGAGAGTGGACTCTATAACTGCAATGAAAATCCTCTTTTTCAGCCCTCTGGTCAGGTTCGACTTCCAGATTTCCTTCATGTCGTTCGCAGCCCTCCACGCCAGTGCCTTCCATACCTTTATGTCTGTCTTTATGTCATTGAATCAGGTACAGGCAAACGTTAGCAAAATTTTTGGTGGACTCATGCTGACTGGCGAATAGTCGGTGGCTGCATTGGTTTCCTTCCAGAGACGAAAGACGAGTTGGATGGTCCGTTCACTGGCCACAAGGTACTGTCCTTCGCGTACCTGGGAATGAGGAGGAAAGTGGCGATATGAGGTAATGCATTTACTGTGGATATGGTCAGGGCCAAACCAATAACAGCTATTTCCTGCAGAGACAGAGCCCAAGTTCACGGTCAGAATACGAAGTTCGGTCTAGGATGAAGAGCAGCGAGAGCCAGTGCCTGATTCCGGGAGCAAATCTCAGCGATCCCAGGACCAGTGGAGTTGTCAAATTGTGGCCGGTTGGGAATATTTTGCTGTAAGTGTGATTACACTCACAAATTGCGGTATTGCCATTGTGTGCTGTCCTGGGTCTGGGGAGGAGCTCTGAGTGGAACTGCAATTATACCTTATTGCAGACCGCACTGGTTTCCTTCCAGAGACTAAAGGCAAGATAGATGGTGTGTTCTCTGGCCACAAGATACTGATCTTTGTGTACATGGGTGACAGATGGAAAGAGGCCTCTTTCCTAATTCTATACACTCAGTACGTAGGATCTCTTCTCAGTCTTTGACAATGACATTGGCGCCAATTTGCAATAGGACCTCTGGCTTTTCACCCTTCCTCTTGACAATATCCTACAGCTGCACCCCTACACCCTGGACTCCAGCACCAGGGAGGCAACACACCATCCTTGTGTTTATTTTGCTGCCACAGTATCTCCTGCCTGTCCCCACTAAGTACTGAGTCTCCTGTCACTACCACACTGCCTGACTTTTACTTTCCCTGCCACAGGGGAACCACCAGGATTCCTTTGTCTCACTTTTAACTTCAAGAATTCATAGACTCTGGTACAGGCAAAAGTTTCCAAAAAGTGTTAGTGGACTCAGGCTGACTGTCTGAGAACCTCGCTTAAAAACTGCTACGCTCTTGACATTGAAGATCATGGAGATCAGGCCCACAGGCCAAGTGTTGCATGGAGCAAATAGAAGGTGACCACATCGGTTTCCTTCCAGAGTCCAAAGGCGAGCTGGATGGTGCAGGCATTGGGTGTAGGACACTGTTCCTTGTGTACATGGGTGACATCTATATATGGACTACAGCAAAAATAGTCATAAAGTTTAACCATAAGGCATATGTAAATATGAGAGCTATAGTCAAGTGGGAAATTGTGATTGCCAAAAACAGGTTGAGAAGGATATTCTTGATAATGATAAGATTGATCCCAAGGGACTTTGTCAATACTTGAGTTGTAAAAGAAACGTCAAGTAGGAAGTTAAGTGTATTTGGAATAACAGTGGGGTATTAAATTATGCAGAGAAGGACATAGCAGATACTCTCAACTCTTATTTTGCTGAAGTGTTCACCTGCAAAGATTTTAGCAATACGCCTGTAAATTTAGGGAAAAATAAAGTTCCTTAAAGTGACTCAGAGATCTTAGAAAGTGAAAAGCCTGAAAGTTAATAAATCTCAGTGTCAGACAACATCTATCCAGGGGTACTTAAACTAGTCTAGGATTGAAAATACAAAGGCCTAACAAGAATTATTCAAAATTCTCTTAAGATTGGTAAAATCCTGAAGGTCTTGAAATAGGCTAACATTTTACTGGTATGTAAGAAGGGTGACTGCGCTGACCCTTGTAACTATGGACCAGTGAATTTAACGTGTATTGTGGGTAAGATAATGGAAACGTTAATAAAGAACGAGTTGTAAAATCATCTGATAAGAACAGGCATGCAGCTAGTGGGAGTATAGTATCCTTGTCAGGTTGACTGCCAGTAACTAGTGATGATCCGCAGGGGTCGGTGTTGGGACCAATTCTTTTTATGCTGTATATAATGATTTAGATGATGAAATAGATGTCTTTGTTGCCAAGTTTGCAGATGATACAAAGATTGGTGGAGTGGCAGTTAGTGTTGAGGAAACAGGGGGGTGCAGAAGGACGTAAAAGGATGCAGAAGGACTTAGACAGATTAGGAGACTGGGCACGAACGTGGCAAATGAAATATAATGTTAGAAAAGGCACGGTCATGTACTTTGGTCGTTGAAATAAATGTGCAAACTATTTTCCATATGGGGAGAAAATCCAAAAAATCAGAGATGCAAAAGGACTTGGGAATCTTTGTGCAGAACACCCTAAGGGTTAACTTGCAGGTTGAATTGGTGGTGAGGAAGACAAATGCAATTATAGCATTCATTTCGAGAGGTCGAGAGTACAAGAGCAGGGATGTGAAACATCCACTGCACCTCTTCCTATAGATGCTGCCTGGCCTGCTGTGTTCACCAGCAATGATTATGTGTGTTGCTCATTATTTTGCCGACTGAAATATTTCTCAATTTCTTTTGACATTTGAGATACTCATTAAAGACTATTAGATCACCAACATCACACACAAAATGCTGGAGGAAATTGGATTTCAAGCATTTGCAGATTTTCCCGTGTTTATACAATCTACGCAGTTTTATCTCCTGCATCCATTCATCTGCCTATTTTGAGTACTGTATTTATTCCTGTAGCCGGTTTGCCTCTTCCTTTGCAGACTGAAATATTCCTTCTCAATTTCTTTTGTCCTTTGACAAGATTTGAGATGCCCATTAAAGACTGCTACATCACACAAAATGCTGGAGGAATCAACGGAGTTCATTGTGTTGCCTTGGATTTCCAGCATCTGCAGATTTTCTCCTGTTTGTACATCAGCAACATGCTCATTTGACCGGTTCCATCCTGATCTCGGTTTCTCTACTGTATATTTGTCCGAATTTGTGTTTGTATGTTTTGAATTGTATTGACTTTATCAATTACATCCTTCATATACATAAGGAGTAAAAATCTTTGTTAAGTCTATGTCTCAATGTGCAATGTGCAATTTATAGTAATTAATAATAAATAGAATGCACAACAGGACAGTCACTATAACATAGAAACACAATTGTACAATTGTTCCGTGTGTGTGTGTGTGTGTGTGTGTGTGTGTGTGTGAGAGAGAGAGAGAGAGAGTGAGAGACAGAGACTCTGTGTGTGAGTGAGTGTGTGTCACCAGGAAGAATCTGAAGGACAGTCCAAAATGGGAAACTGCTGGGACAGAGGTAGGGATCGGTCATTGTCGCATGTCTCCGTTCAGAGATGAATAATTAGCCAACAAAAAGATGAAATCTGCAAATGTAGCTGCTCCGTCACGAAGCTCAGTTTTGAAATTGAATCTATCGGTTGATTTCCACTAGTGACGCTGCTGAGGTAATGCCAAAAAGTGCTGATGTATTTGTTTCCAATCGCTCCAATATTTACATTAGAGACAATAGCATTGAATTGAAGTGTTTATTCAAGCAACTATAACTAACCAAGATAGTGAGGTGTATATTCGTATCTCTGGAGACAGATCCTCTGCATAAATCAAGGCCACTTCGAATGCATCAGCTGTCTGCCGGAGGTGTTAATACAGGAACAACAAAAATCACAGATTCGCACTGAAATGGTGTATCCGGTCAACAGGCGGATAGAAGACGTTTACTTTCCTTTTATTTTAGACTTTGGAATTCCTGGTAAGCCGCAATGTCAGCTGTCGTGGGCGGATGTTGAAGTTGAATTCCAATGTTGTGATTGATTCTGCCGCTGGTTTAAACTGTCACATTCCAGTCCCGGTATTCGGCATTTCAAGAATGGAGTGGAAACACCGGGACTATAGATGCTGGGATTTGGATCTAAAAACAAACATCTGCAGGAATTCAGCGAATCGACCAGTTTCTGTGGGTCTGAGTGGGTCAGGCAGCGGTTTGTGATCAAGAATGGGATGTTCCTGTCTCTGTGCTTTTGGTCTTGTAGGAGGCACATTGCATTTGCAAATATTGTGTTTATAAGGGTGATTCATCAATTGATTGTCTGCATTTTTATGTGAGCAGCTTTCAGAATTTGGTACAACAATAAAGCATCGACTGGTAGTGACACTTTAGCAAATGTGACGAGTTCCGTGTTGTAAGATGGAACTGTTCTGTTTTTTTTAATAATAGCCATAGTCATAGTCATATTTTATTGATCCCGGGAGAAATTGGTTTTCGTTACAGTTGCACCATAAATAATTAAATAGTAATAAAACCATAAATAGTTAAATAGTAATATGCAAATTATGCCAGGAAATAAGTCTAGGACCAGCCTATTGGCTCAGGGTGTCTGACCCTCCAAGGGAGGAGTTGTAAAGTTTGATGGCCACAGGCAGGAATGACTTCCTATGACGCTCTGTGTTGCATCTCGGTGGAATGAGTCTCTGGTTGAATGTACTCCTGTGCCCACCCAGTACATTATGTAGTGGATGGGAGACATTGTCCATGATGGCATGCAACTTAGACAGCATCCTCTTTTCAGACACCACCGTCAGAGAGTCCAGTTCTATCCCCACAACACACTGGCCTTACGAATGAGTTTGTTGATTCTGTTGGTGTCTGCTAACCTCAGCCTGCTGCCCCAGCACACAACACCAAACATGATCGCACTGGCAACCACACACTCGTAGAATATCCTCAGCATTGTCCGGCAGATGTTAAAGGACTTCAATCTCCTCAGGAAATAGAGACAGCTCTGACCCTTCTTGTAGACAGCCTCAGTGTTCTTTGACCAGTCCAGTTTATTGTCAATTCATATCCCCAGGTATTTGTAATCCTCCACCATGTCCATACTGACCCCCTGAATGGAAACAGGGATCACCGGTACCTTAGCTCTCCTCAAGTCTACCACCAGCTCCTCAGTCTTTTTCACATTAAGCTGCAGATAATTCTGCTCACACCATGTTTCCTACCGTTGCCCTGTACTCAACCTCATCTCCCTTGCTGATGCATCCAACTATGGCAGACTGATCAGAAAACTTCTGAAGATGACAAGACCCTGTGCAGTAGTTGAAGTCCGAGGTGTAAATGGTGAAGAGAAATGGAGACAAGACAGTCCCCTGTGGAGCCCTAGTGGATGTCTGCAATATGACTGGAGGCAAAGCAGACAGAAGCCGTTGCTAAGCCAATTAATAAGATGTGGTGCTTCATCGTTATCAATACTGTGAAATGTTTTATATTATAGCTACATCTGACACTGTTACAAACATCTGACTACGGCACCGAGTTTGCTGCTCGACGTTGAATTCCTCTCCCGCGCTTCCCTGTGATGGATACAGTGGTTGGCGTCATGTCTGTTTGACAGGTTGTCTCAGATTGCGCTATATCTGTTGGAATCAGGAAATGTTCTGCTGTAAAGTCCGTGAGGTGGCAAATGCTGGAATAGGAATCATACTCGGGTTATGCTGGAAACATTAAGCCCCAAGCAGCTTGTATGGAAAGAGAAACCAGTTAACACACGTGTCAGGGGTCTCTCTGAGGAGAGATACTTTAACTGTTTTCCTATATATTCTTGTTTGCCTGGATGAGCGTTTCCAGCATTTCCTGTTTTTGTTCCATCTTTTGGCTGTTCTGTCGCTGACAGGGATCGTCATGGAAGTTAATGATTGTCTAATGGAAGAATCCCGTCATTAGCGTCCGGATTTATTCATTTCATCCAGACGATTAGCAGAAGGCGCCGCTAGAAAATGTTCCATCCAGTACTGACTCGCAGGAGGTTGTCACCCAGTTTTAGATTTCCACTGCCACTTCACATTTCGGCCATCAGTAAGGAATCCGTATTCAGATCATAATGATTTTGTTTTAATGTGTAAGGTCTTTGTCTGTCTCTGCGCCCTCTCGCCACCCTCCCACCGCTAAATGTAACAATAAAGAGGAAATATTACAGGATCCCCTCAAACTGCTGCATCGGCTTCTGCTCAGTATTTTCTCAACTTGCTGATCCCTGTCTCTCTTCCAGCGAACTTGGTGGCGATTGTGATCCTATCCCGGGGAAAGTGCGGTCTCTCCAAATGTGTCACTCGCTACCTGCTGGGAATGGCAGCGGCCGACTTCCTAGCCGTTATCTCCGATCCGCTGATGAAGTGGACTGTTGTGATTTATTTTCCTCAGTCATTCCTGCGAATCACTCCTGTGTGCAGATTCGATCTATGGTTGTTTTTTGTGAGCACTGCGACCTCAGTCTGGCTGACTGTCGCTTTCACAGTCCATCGATCTGTGGCTATTTGCTGTGAGAAGCTGAAAACAAAATATTGCACCGAGAGAACGGCGGCTGTGGTTATCGGGACAGTGAGTGTGCTGGCCTGTTTGGAGACTGTCTCCTGGGGCTTTGTATACGGGTCTAAAGACATAATTGACAGTGTTTCCTGGGAATGTGTTTTTACACCAAGCTACAAAACCTCTCCCTCATGGTCGGCATTTGAGATGTTTCACCGGATTTAACCCCTTGTATATCATTCTTTCTGATTTTACTGTTCAATATTCTGACTGTCAGTTGTATTCTAGCGGCCAGTCGAGCCCGCAGGGGCTCCGGGGACAAAAGAGTGGAGAGAATGACAAGGACCTGGAGATGGAGAACCGACGCAAATCCATCGTTTTGCTCTTCAGCATCACCGGCACTTTCCTATTGTTGTGGGGAACACTGGTGGCATTTTATATCGCTCAACGGATTTCAAAGAGTTTTGTTGATTCTGTCACGGATCCCCGTTACATCACAGTACACACATCGGCAAAGTTGCAGATTGTCAGTTCCTGCACCCACACGTGTATTTACACCCTGACTCAGAGCAAATTCTGAGAGGAACTAAAGAATGCATTGAAATACCCACTGAATCGGATTTTCAAACTCATTAAACATTAGATACAAATACTGTAAGGTGTGTCAATACAAATGCCTTCATACTCCCTATTATATCCCCCCAGGTGGGTAAATGGAAACGATGTGGGCAACCGAGTTACAAAACAAACACGAGAAAATCTATGGATCTTCGAAATACAAAACAACACCTCAGAATCAGATCCACATGAAGAGTTTCGGCCCAAAATATCGACTGTTTACTCTTTTCCTCACACCAAATGCTGGAGGAATTCAGAAGGTCTGGCAGTATGTATGGAAAATAGTAAATTGTCGACGTTTTGGGTCGAGAAACTTCATCAGAGTCCTGTCAACAGTTCACTCTTTTCCATTTGGTGTGTGTTGCCTTCAAGTTACAAAACAGCTATTCACAGCTGATCCCGATGGCATCACTGTCCTCGCTACCGCAGAGAAATCCCCTTTGCATTCCACGTCCCGCCATGTTAAATTGAACTTTGAGCCTAACCTGTTACCCCTGCTACCTGGGGGATCTGCCTGAGCTTGGAGTATACTTTAATCTGTACCAGCTCACGTCGTAACCCGTCCTTTCGTTCACCCTCTTTTTCCCCTCCTTCTTTACCTGTAGGTTCTCTTTCTCAAGGCCACCTTGAACAATCTTCCAGTCAGAGAATTTGAACTGCTTTTTTTTGCTCAGCATAACAAAACTTTCAATTTCCAGATACATTTACACTTACATTTCTTCCCCTCACAGATATCATCAATCAGACGACTTCCGTCAAAATATAGACATCACCACAACATCCGATACAAAAGCCCTTCCTAGTATAGCAGACAGGTTTACATCTGCATAC
This sequence comes from Mobula birostris, assembly GCF_030028105.1. Taxonomy (NCBI): domain Eukaryota; kingdom Metazoa; phylum Chordata; class Chondrichthyes; order Myliobatiformes; family Myliobatidae; genus Mobula; species Mobula birostris. The sequence continues at coordinate 27,698,029 of NC_092397.1, forward strand.
TGCAGAAAATGTTGCCATGTTTTATAAAATAACTATTTGTTTTGAGTGTACCATACATGTCAAAAAGTCCAAAGGAAAAAGTCAATGATTAATTTACCAAAAATAAAAAGTCCAGGGGCCTTATAGGATATCCAACAAAGGAAAAAGTTGTTCCTCGCACAAAAAAGTAAGGATCTTAAAGAAGTGTATTTTTTTTCTGCTAAGAGAAAAGACACTGAGTCCAGTTCAAGCTGCACCTTCAGAATCTTTTCTATTTCACCCAAAATATCACTGCAGTATGCCTGCAGTTTGGGACAAGTTCAAAGACAGTGGGAGAAAGTTCTAGCATTTACTTTACATTTAGAACACATTGGAGAAACCCCCGTCTTAAATTTCGAGTGACGATCTTGTGTCAGATGGACTCAATGCAGAATTCTGAGTTGCAATGGTTTAGTTCAATTGCAAACTGAAATTTTATTTGCATTATCACAGATGTCTTCCCATGTTTCAGCTGTAATTTCTACTCCCAGCTCTTCCTCAAAGACCCTTCCCAGCTGCTCAGCCTCTCCACAAGAACATTCCCTCAGGATGCTGTTTAAAGTACTAATGGAGATTTCACGCTTAGAAGAAAACACCCGCTTTTCTATGTTAGAACTATCGAAATCAGTTAAAATTATGTTTACTTCTGTATATAATCTCTTAAATGAAATAATAGGAAAAAGGTCTTTGTTGTGTCTGTTAAATTTCTGTACTATTTGACTAAAAGACATCATCGTTCCTTCATCAAACAAATCTCCTACATGGAAAATACCCTTAGAAATCCAAAATTTAAATCCAGAAACCATTATATAGGGCTGAAAATCTGGACTGCCGGTTTTTGAAGTGAAGTGTGATATTTTCGATGTGCTGCCTTCAATTTGTGCATCGCCCTCCAGTCCCAGACTGTATTCATTTTTATTGGATTGCGACAATACTCCTTGACCAATTTCATCTTATTGAGAAAAAACAATTTGATAAGAGGGCATTTTGCTTGTGAATCTTCAATGTTTGAAGAGAGGTCCCTGCAAACCTAGTCAATCTGTTATGTATACGCAACCCTGGGGAAGGTATCGGTTACATGCACGCAACACTAAAAAAGTATCAGCAGCAATAGAACACACCTGGAGTCCGTTTATGATATTAAAATCCACCATCTTTATTAGTAACTACTAAACATCGTAACTTAACCAGGTGATCAAATGACAGCAGTGTTATGCATATATAGGTGTATAGATAAAGTTCCCAAACTTATTCAGGCTCAGGTGGCAAGAGTTAGGGTTAGATGGTACATAAGAAAGTTCAGTTCATTTCAAATGCACAGACTTGTTATTGTTGTTATGAGGCAGATATTTGTAATCGAAAGGCGAATGTTGTGAGAAGGCAATTACGTCGATATTCCACAGATTCCACGACAGCAATACAATAAGAATAGCAGTAGGATTTATCTCCGATGTTGTTCCAATCCACACACGAAGTATCACTGACAGTGATCTTCAACGAATATCCTTTCAACACCAGTGGAACCACACCCGAATTCAGCTACGGGACATCCTAAAGTGGTGGCCACAGGATACTCAAACCTAACCCACGTACGGATTATCACCAACAGAAGCTTATAACAAACGGAACCCACTGCAAGGGAATCACCACCCAGGCAAGGGTAGACAGACTGGTAGATTCCACACGATTACCGCAAACACACAACGTAATAGTCACGTATCCAGTTCCAGTTCCATGACGTGCGAAATAACTCCAACAGTGATTTGCCACAGGGTACCTTTCTCAGTGAACTACCACAGCCAGTCAAAGGGTAAAAACACGTGTTATTCACAAACGTTTCCGCTCACGAGAGAACCGACTCCTGGGGATTAACTATGTGACAACGACACTTTCGTATTCGAATGGAATCTAGCTCACCCTTACGGGCTACTTGGGGAGAGTCCAAGTGATCTCTAATCAATAAGTTTCTTCTGTTTCAAACCGTTCTCTCCCTTCCTCTTTCTCTGGAAACTTCTTCTAGTTGCAGTACTATGTGACAGCCGTTTATCAATACTCTGGGTCGATCTCAACTCACCCCTTTTGGGCTCCTGGAAGTTTAAACCAGCGACCGACTCACTGCTGTCTTTCATTGACCAAAACCATCTCAACTCTGAGCATCTGTCTCGGTGTGTATGTCTAAAAGGATCATCTGACCTTGCTTATTCAAAACAAGCCGCGAACCTGTACAGACATTCATTGTCCATCAAACAACGCCACCGCTCTCACCATAGTAACCAAGTAACTTTGTAGTCAGTAGAAATCCAAACGTCAGTCTCATTCTCTCTGTGTTTTAAAATGACAGTCCACAGAAAAAATAAATGAACCGTAGTAGTACATAAGAAACCAGATAAGATAAAAATTGATGTATTTTGATTCTGGAAAATCCAGAACCCCTAGACAACTGGGAAGCTGCATCTTAGCCATTTTAATACAGGGTATTTGTTTGTTCCACATGAAATAAAGAAAAAAAGCCATATATTTGTTTCAGTATTTGTTGGGTAAAAATATCTGGAATCATTCGTATTGGGCAGAGCAGACGAGGGAGAATGTTAATTTTGAGCAAGGATATTCGGCCAAGCCAAGACTTGGGAAGAGTCCTCTGTCGCTCAAGATCCTGTTGGATATTGTCAAATGTCTGTGCAAAGCTAGCTTTGGACAATTGATCAAACGTAGGCATGATAAATATGCCTAAGAAAACAAAACTTGTCCGCAAACATCCAGAAGGAAAGCTTTGCGTGTCAGGTACCTGCTGCAGATTCCCCAGAGGCATAGGCTCTGGTTTAATACAGTTGATTTTATAACCTGAAAAGGCGTTAAATGAGTTGACGCACTGTATAAGGTGGTGCACTGAAACAGCAGGGTTTGATAAGAAAATTAGAACATCATCAGCATACAATGTAATTTCATGTAACTTTAGTCCGATGTCTGGAGCAGATATTTTGGGGTCTCGCCGAATAGCCTCAGCCAATGGATCGATCACTACTATCAAAAGTAGCGGTGATAAGAATTTTAACTTTTTTACAATTGAAGAAAAAGTACCCATACGTTCACTTGTAGCTCATGAGAGATATAGAGATAGAGAAAGTGAGCCCGAGCAGGGGAGTGCGATGGCTGCGGGCGCGAAAGAGAGAGAGAATGAGACATCGCGAGAAAGAGAGCGCGAGGGAGAGCACACGAGGGAAAGGGCGAGAGGGAGAGGAAGCGAGCGAGGGTGAGCGGCAGAAGACATCGCGAGTGGAGACAGAGTGTGTGTGTGGGAGAGGGAGAGGGAGAGAGAGAGGGAGAGAGAGAGAGAGAGACAGAGAGAGAGAGAGAGAGAGAGACAGAGGGAGAGAGGGAGAGGGAGAGGGAGAGGGAGAGCGAGAGAGAGAGAGAGAGAGAGGGGGGGAGAGAGAGAGGGGGGGAGGGTGAGAGAGACAGAGAGAGAGAGAGAGAGACAGAGAGAGAGGGAGAGGGAAGAGGGAGAGAGAGAGAGAGACAGAGAGAGAGAGAGACAGAGAGAGAGACAGAGAGAGAGAGAGAGAGAGAGAGAGAGAGAGGAGCGAATAAAACATCGTGAAGGAGTGAGCACCAGGCTCGAAGGCGCGAAGGAGACAGCGTCTCGGACATGGCGAGAAGGATGGCGCGTGGAAGTTGGCGGGAGGCAGAGGGCGCGAGGGACAGCACGTGAGCGACAGCACGCTAGGGACAGGGCGCGAGTCGATTTCCCTCTTCCTAGAGATACTGCCTTGGCTGCTGCGTTCACCAGCAACTTTGTTTCAACACGTGTGCAGGCTCCTTTGTTTGAGAATGCGTAAGTCAATACCCATAAATGAATTAAAAATGCAAACTGTGAATGAAATTTAAAACAATATTCATTGTAAAGAGGCTATTTCAGGACACGTGAATATACAGAGCTCGAATGCTATAAATGAGATGCAGCACTCACTTCACCTTCCACTCACTTTCACTCTTCCCAGTGAGGCGACACCTCACCTGTGAGTCGGCTGGGGTGATATACCGCGTCCGGTGCTCCCGATGTGGCCTTCTATATATTGGCGAGACCCGACGCAGACTGGAAGATCTTTGTACTGAACACCTACGCTCTGTCCGCCAGAGAAAGCAGGATCTCCCAGTGGCCACACATTTTAATTCCACATCCCATTCAAATTCTGACATGTCTATCCACGGCCTCCTCTACTGTAAAGATGAAGACACACTCAGGTTGGAGGAAAAACACCTTATATTCCGTCTGGGTAGCCTCCAACCTGATGGCATGAACATTGACTTCTCTAACTCAGTTCATGCCCCACCTCCCCCTCGTACCCCATCCGTTATTTATATTTGCACATTCTTTCTCTCACTCTCCTTTTTCTCCCTCTGTCCCTCTGACTATACCCCTTGCGCATCCTCTGGGTTCCCACCTTCCCCCTTTTCTTTCTCGCTGGGCCTCCTGTCCCATGATCCTCTCATATCCCTTTTGCCAATCACCTGTCCAGCTCTTGGCTCCATCCCTCCCCCTCCTGTCTTCTCCTATCATTTTGGATCACCCCCTCCCGCTCCACTTTCAAATCTCTTAATAGCTCTTCCTTCAGTTAGTCCAGTCGAAGCAAGCAGCTGAGAAGAAGGGAGTGAAGAAATCGTGTAGAAAAGTCATTAAAAAAAAACTCTGCTCGGGGAGAAGGGTCTGCACTGCGCAGGTGCGTGACGTAGCGCGCCAAGGTTTAAAAGCAGACCACCATATACAGCGACATCGTCGGAGTGGACTGAGTCAGAGTGAGACGGTTTTGGCTCAACAGGCAGAGACCAGGGTAGGTTCCGGTAAGTTGTTTGTTCAGATTGTTTAGAGTAGAGAGAATGCCAGGCAGGATGTTGGAATGCTCCTCTTGCAGGATGTGGGAAGTCAAGGAGCCCTCCGGTGTCCCTGACAACGACACCTGTAAGAGGAGCATCCAGCTGCTGCTCCTAACAAACCGCGTTAGGGAACTGGAGCAGGAGCTGGATGACCTGCGGATCATTCGGGAGAATGAGAAGATTATAGATAGTAGCTACAGGCAGGTAGTTATGCCAAAGGAGCAGAGCACAGGAAATTGGGTCACTTTCAGGTAAGAGAAGACGCAGGGCAGGCAGAGCAGGGTTCCCCTGTGGCTATTCCCCTAAACAGCAAGTATACCGCATTGGATACTGTTGGGGGGATGTCTTACGTGGGACAAGCTGCAGCAGCCAGATCTCTGGCACTGAGTCTGGTTCTGCAGTGCAGAAGGGAGGGTGGAAAAAGAGGAGAGCGCTAGTGATAGGGGACTCGATAGATAGAGGTGCAGATAGGAGGTTCTGCGGTCGTGACAGAGAATCCAGGATAGTTTGTTGCCTCTGGGGTGCCAGGGTCAAGGATGGCTCTGATCGCTTGCATGACATTCTGAAGTAGGCGGGTAATCAGCCAGATGTCGTGGTGCACATCGGTACCAATGACATAGCAAAGAAGAGTGAGGAGGTCCTGGTGAGTGAGTATAGAGAGCTTGGTAGGAAGTTGAAAAGCAGGACTTCGAGGGTGGTAATCTCAGGATTGCTACCTATGCTACATGCCAGTGAGTGTAAAAATAGGATGCTCTGGAGGATGAACAAGTGGCTGAGGAACTGGTGTAGGGGGCAGGGTTTCAGATTTCAGGATCATTGGGACCTCTTCTGGGTCAGGTAGGACCTGTACAAGAGAGACGGGTTACACTTGAACTACAGGGGGGCCAATATCCTTTCAGGGAGGTTTGTTAGTGCTATTGGGGAGTCTTTGAACTAGATATCCAGGCGGATGGGAACCAGATTGCCAGAGCTGACAGTGTGGCTGGGGTGAAAATAAATGATGTTAAAAGTTCAAGCAAATCCGCTAATAGAAAGGTTGTGAGTGGTGGTAAAAATCTTCTGAGTTGTATATATTTCAATGCTAGGAGTATTGCGGGGAAGGCGGATGAGTTGAGGGCGTGGATTGACACGTGGAATTATGTCGTTATAGCAATTAGTGAAACCTGGCTACAGGAAGGGCAGGACTGGCAGCTTAATATTCCAGGGTTCCAATGTTTCAGATGTGATCAAGGCCGGGGGATGAAAAGTAGGGGAGTAGCATTGCTTGCTAGGGAAAATATTACAGCAGTGCTCAGGCAGGACAGATAAGAGGGCTTGTCTACTGAGTCCTTAAGGGTGGAGCTGAGAAACAGGAAAGGTATTGCCACATTTGTGGGATTGTATTACAGACCACCCAATATCAAAGAGAATTTGAAGAGCAAATCTGCAAAGAGATAGCCGGCAACTGCAGAAAACATAAAGTTGTGGTGGTAGGGGATTTTAATTTTCCATATATTGATTGGGACTCCCATACTGTTAGGGGTCTAGATGGTTTAGGGTTTGTAAAATGTGTTCAGGAAAGTTTGCTAAATCAATATATAGAGGGACGAACTAGAAGGGATGGAATATTGGATCTCCTGTCAGGAAACGAGTTTGGACAAGTGACGGAAGTCTGTGTAGGGGAGTACTTTGGTTCCAGTGATCATAACACCATTAGTTTCAACTTGATCGTGGACAAGGATAGATCTGGTCCTAGAGTTGAGGTTTTGAACTGGAAGAAGGCCAAATTTGAAGAAATGAGAAAGGATCTGAAAAGTGTGGATTGGGACAGGTTGTCCTCTGGCAAAGATGTGATCGGTAGGTGGGAAGCCTTCAAAGGAGAAATTTTGAGAGTGCAGAGTTTGTACGTTCCTTTCAGGGTTAAAGGCAAAGTGAATAGAAATAAGGAACCTTGGTTCTCAAGGAATATTGCAACTCTGATAAAGAAGAAGAGGGAATTGTATGACATGTATAGGAAACAGAGAGTAAATAAGGTGCTTGAGGAATATAAGGAGTGCAAGAAAATACTTAAGAAAGAAATCAGGAGGGCTAAAAGAAGACATGAGGTTGCCTTGGCAGTCAAAGTGAAGGATAATCCAAAGAGCTTTTAACAGGTATATTAAGAGCAAAAGGATTGCAAGGGATAAAATTGGTCCTGTTGAAGATCAGAGTGGTTGGCTATGTGCGGAACTGAAGGAAATGGGGGAGATCTTAAATAGTTTTTTTTGCGTCTCTATTTACTAAGGAAACTGGCATGAAGTCTATGGAATTAAGGGAAACAAGTAGTGAGATCAAGTAGTGAGAACTGTACAGATTGAAAAGGAGGAGGTGCTTGCTGCCTTGAGGAAAATTAAAGTGGATAAATCCCCGGGACCTGAAAGGATGTTCCCTCGGACCTTGAAGGAGACTAGTGTTGAAATTGCAGGAGCCCTGGCAGATTTTTTTTTTTAATTTTATTTTTATTTGGATAAGGAATTCACAAATATCATGTACTTTTTTCACACATATAACCTTTTCCATTTTTTATATGTATAAAACTACAATTATTTATACATTCTTAAGTACACATTGAGATGATATAAAAGAAAAATGAACACTTAAATAGATAATTATGTACTGTGGTAAATCTAACCTATTAGGCTAAGTAATGGTATTAGTTGTTAAGAAAAGTGGTAATAATAGTTTCCATATAACCCTTCTGGACCATTTCCACTGGTCCAAAATGTTGCATATAAGCCTATGTAACAACCATTGTAGGTGTTTATATCCTAATTTGTTCATGCTTGCTCCTGCCCGCAGACATAATTATCCAATCCCTATGTACTTATTTACTTAATTTTTTCATTTTTTATCCCTTTCCCAAATCTTTCCCTTTACTTGTGTTAATTCTCTATTTTCCAAAAGAAAACAAAAAAAAAAAAAAGACATTTAGACTAGGGGTGCTTACATTAGCAATATTACTGTGTTGATGAGAAGAGCAGTATAAATCATTAGGAGAGTCACCTAAGTCTGCTTGCATTGGGGTTATATATTCAATCCATTTATTCCAGATTTGATAAAAATTTTCTTTTTGAATTCTCAGGGAGTAAGTCAACTTTTCCATTTTAAATATTTCCAAGATAATTTCGTGCCAATCTTCTAATGTAGGTGGTATTGGATTTAGCCATTTTCTAGTGATTGATTTCTTACTTGCCGCTAAGAGGGCCTGCAGCAACTTTATATCTTCCTTCTGTTCAAGAAACAATACATGCCCCAAATAGAGCGTCTCAAAGTTCAGAGGTATCTGGGACCTAAGTACCTTAACTAATGTTCTATGAATACCTTCCCAAAATAGACTTAATTTAGGGCAATCCCAGAAAATATGAAAATGATTTGCCTCCTTGGAGCCGCACCTTCTCCAACACATCACATTTGTATCTTTATATTTTTCCTGATATGGGGTCTTGAAGTATCTTATAATGTTTTTCCAACAATGTTCTCTCCAAGTCAAAGAATTAGTCGAGGACCATTGAAAGCTGCAGATTTTCCCCCAAGCTCCTCTGAAAGTATCAACCCCGCTTCTTTCTCCCACTTCTCTTTAATATACAGTGTATTTACATTTTTAGCATGGGAGAGTGCATTATATAATCGAGAAACTGATTTACTAGGTATTGAACTGCAAGCCGAATTCAGAATCTTGAAAAATTCTAATTCTACTGTTGATAGGTCTGTATATCTACAACTCTGGTTAACATAGTTTCGTATTGAAGGTACCTAAAAAAGTCATCATGTTCTAGGCCATGTTTGTCCTGCAGGATTTGGAAACTTTGTAATACTCTTTTATCTATAAATGAGAGGTAGGTTGTAAGACCTTTCTTTATCCATAGCTCAAATCTTTTATCTCCTCTGTTGGGAAGGAATTCGGTATCATATGCACACCATCTAAAGAGTTTTAACATGTTATTAATTCCACATGAATTAACCACCTTCTGCCATACTTTTAAAGTAAGATTTATCCAACTGTTTTTAAATTTTTCCAACTGGGCCATCAATCCTTTGTCAGCTATTGAGGCCTGTAGAGGAAAACTGTCAACTAATCCAAATTCTATTTCCTTCCATCTAGCCTTATATTCCCTATTACACCAATATAACAGAGAGATTATCTGTGAGGCATAAAAATAATTTCTCAGGCAAGGAAGAACCATACCTCCTCCTTCCTTCCCTAACTGTAAGGTGTTATATCGAATTCTAGGTTTCTTTCCTTGCCAAATGAAGCGGGAAATCCATTTGTCCCATTCCCTGAATCGATTATCATCCACCTCCACCGGTAAAGTACGGAAAAGATACAATAACCGAGGAAGAATATTCATTTTTATAGTATTTATCCTTGAATTTAAACGTAAAAAGGGGATAAGATTCCATCTATGCATATCTGCTTTTATCTCCGAGATTAATGGCCCATAATTTACCTGTGACAGTGTTGAAAGATCCTTCGGCAGGGTTATTCCTAAATATTTTAATGATTTAGCTTCCCACTTAAGATCGTATGTATCCTGCAATTTTTTTGGATGGTGTATAATTTAGGGACATAACCCGCGTTTTCTTTACATTTATTTTATAACCTGATATTTTCCCAAAGTCATCCAACAGTGTAAACAATCCTATAAATGATTTTTCTGGTTCACTCAGATAGACCAAAACATCATCTGCGAATAACGCCACTTTCTGTTCAATCCCTGCCACCTTGATACCGTTTACGATTTTGCTCTGTCTTATTAGTTGGGCAAGCGGTTCAATATATAGCGCAAAAAGGAGAGGAGAAATTGGGCATCCCTGTCTAGTGCCTCTCTCTAAGATGAAGGAGTCAGAGAGGTCCCCATTTATCTTAATTCGGGCTGTAGGGCTGTCATATAGAGTCTGAATTACTTTAATAAACTTTTCTTGAAAGCCGAATCTTCCTAACACACTGTATAGGAATGCCCAACTAACCGAATCAAAAGCTTTCTCAGCGTCCAATCCTACTAGCATTGTCTCTGTCTCGTTCTTATTAACCTGTTCTAATATGTACAGAGTTCTCCTTATGTTGTCCTGTGTTTGTCTTTGTTGAATAAATCCAGTCTGGTCTAAGTGGATTAGGCCAGGTAAAAGCTTTTCCAATCTGCGCGCTAATATAGATGTAAATAGTTTGTAATCTAAATTAAGAACACTAATTGGCCGATAATTGCCACATTCTAGTTTATCTTTACCCTCTTTAGGAATAACTGAAATAATCGCTTCTCTCCAGGAAAGTGGAGTTTCTCCTCTCTGCAAGATCCAATTAAAGGTGGTAAGTAGTAATGGGGCTAACTGTGTCTTCAGGGACTTGTACCACTCTGAGGTAAACCCATCAGAACCCGGGGACTTTCCAGCCTTTAACATAGAGATGGCCACGTTCAGTTCTTTGACAGTTACTGGTTCTAATAAACTTTCATTTTGTAAATCTGTAAGTTTAGGTAGATCTAAAAAAAATCAATATACTGTCTATATAGGGCTCATTGGGGGCCCGGGGTTGGGAGTACAGCTCTCGATAATATATTTCAAAACTCTCTTGAATTTTCCCTATTGTACTCTCCACAAGCTTTGTCTTTGGATTCTTTATTTTATGAATTGTATTGTCTCCTTGTTGTTTTTGTAATTTATATGCTAATAATCTAGCTGATTTACCTCCTACTTCATAATTCTTTTGTCTCAGGTAAATAAAATTTATTTGAGTTTCAAACGTATAAATATCGTCAATTTCACTTTGCAATTTCCTAATTTCCTGTTTTTGATTTGAATTACTTTTGTTGCTATCTACAACTTGAAGTTGTTTTGGTTTTCCTTGAAGGTCTGCTAATTTTTGTGCATTGATTTTTTTCATGTGAGTGGTAATGGAAATAATTTTCCCTCTCAGTACAGCTTTCAATGTATCCCATAAGATCACTGGTGATGTTTCTCCCGTGTCATTAAGGTCTAGATATTCTTTGATTTCTCCCCTTAATCTCTCCATTACTTTCGGGTTATTGAGTATATGTGAGTTTAGCCTCCATAGTGTTTTCCTCATTTTCCTTTCCAGGATTAGAGACATAGAGACTGGGCTATGATCCAACAGATCTATTGTTGCAATATTACAGTTTTTTTTTTATCCTGAGTCTATCTGTATTAAAGATAAAGAAATAGTCTATCCTTGAATAGGCTGAATGAGGGAAAGAGTAATATGTATAATGTTTACTAGTAGGGTGTAATTCCCTCCAGACATCTATAATTCCCAACTCCTCCATCAATGAATTCACTTTCCGAGTCAGAGGTTCATTCTGAGTAACTATTCTTGAAGAATCTAATATAGGATTTAATCTAATATTAAAATCCCCTCGACAAATTACTACCCCTTGAGAACTGACCATTAGGTCAAAAATGTGTCTATAAAATGACCATTCACAACCTGGAGGAGCATAAACATTCAGCAATGTTATTTCTGTACCTTCTATTCTTCCTGTGATTTTTACGAACCGTCCTTCTTTGTCTTTAGTCTCTGAAATACGTTCATAATTAAGAGTACTTGATATTAAAGTAGCTACCCCTCTTTTGTGACTCAATTTATATGATGAATAAAATACATGCTTAAAGCCCATTCTTTTTAACTTTCCATGTTCAGGTTGGCTCATATGTGTTTCCTGGAGGAAAGCGATTTGTGCCCTCTCTTATTTCAATTTAGACATAATCTTATTTCTTTTAATTGGATTCAAAACCCCATTAACATTATAGGAAATTATTTTTACCAATTCAGTTTGCATTTTTCTCTAATAGAAAAAAAACACTCTCCTTTTCTAACCAAACAGTAAGCAATCCCTTCTCAACAGTAAACCAAGACATATAACCACACCCTAGACATTTTTGAACGTGTAACATTTGAACATTTTTCCCGACTTCCCACAGTGAGGCCTGAGCACCGACCCGCATCAGTTCAGAGGGATAACCTTCACCCTGTGTTAGAGGGCCCTCAGCAGTTTGAATAATCATAGAGAATTTTCTCCTATTTATGTCTCGACCAAATTGCTATCATTCAAGTTATTCCGCCTAGTTTATTTTCAGTTACCAGTTTTCATTTTACCTTTAAGTCCGATTTACTCTTTTCAGTCATTTCTCTTAATTAATCTGTGTTCTCTGTATATTCGCGTCTGAATATTTGCAGCTTTTCCTTGTAGTTTGACACTCTGGTTCGTGTGGAGCGTCCTCGCCCCACTAACTGCCACGACTTCTGCCGAATCCTCTCCAGTAGCGACTCCGGTTGGGTGATAACTTTAATAGGTAGTCCCCGGTCCGCCAGGTCCAACGTTGCCTCCTCCACCGCAGTGCAAGTTTCTGTCCCTTCGTTGTAAAAGACTCTCAGCCGAGCTGTGTACAGGGTCTGGAATCTGATGTTGTTTTCCTTCAGGACTCTCCGTGTTTCCGTATATTACTTCCGTCTGGCAGGAATCCCCGGTGTGTAGTCGTGGTCTAAACTGATATTACAGTTGTTCCACATGAAACCTATCTTTTGCCATGCCCTTTTAAGCACCTCTTCCTTCGTTCTGTAACTGAGAAATCTGACCAGAATCGATCTGGGCTGGGCACCTGCTGGAGGCTGTGGTGCAAACGCGCGGTGAGCCCATTCTATCTGTAGGTCTTTTGAGTCCGGTATATGAAGGTTCTTTCCAAGCAACTTCTCCACGAAGAGAGTCATCAATGCGGGTTTACCTTCAGTTCCTTCGGGAACTCCGTAGATCCTCACATTTTCCCTTCTCGAGCGGTCTTCTTGATCTATTAGTTTCTACTGGAGCTGGTGTTGTAGCTTCAGCATTTCTGCTATCACCTCCTCTGCGTTTTCTAGCTTCTCTTCAATTCCAACAATCCTTGCTTCGGCTTCATCTATCCGCGAGTTAGTTTTTACTATTTCTCCTTTAATATCTTTCAGCTGTTTGCTGTTATCTTGTCGGAACTCACGAATCTCTCCGAGAATCAAAGACAGAGTCACCGATTCCCCCTCATTATCTCAGTCCTGGCTTGCCGTGGGGGAGCTAGGCCCGTCGCCTTGCTGCGTCTCTTTATGTTTATCAGCTTTCGGAGAGGACTTTTTAATCTTGTTCTTAGACATCATCCTTGCCCCTTTTATTAATATAGTTATGCAATATTAAGTATTTGTCTAAATTCGATTTTGGAGCAGTTTACCTTCTTTTTTGTCGAGAGACCTTTTCCTCATGCCGCCACTCCCTTGCTGACCTGGAAGTCCGGCAGAAATATTTAAATGTTGCTGTCTACAGGTGAGGTGCCGGAGGATTGGAGAGTGGCTCATTTTGTTCCGTTGTTTAAAAAAGGATCGAAAAGTAATCCGAGAAATTATAGGCCGGTAAGTTTAACGTCGGTAGTAGGTAAGTTATTGGAGGGAGTACTAAGAGACAGAATCTACAAGTATTTGGATAGACAGGGACTTATTAGGGAGAGTCAACGTGGCTTTGTGCGTGGTAGGTCATGTTTGACCAATTTATTTGAGTTTTTCGAGAAGATTACCAGGAAAGTGGATGAAGGGAAGGCAGTGTATATTGTCTACATGGACTTCAGGAAGGCTTTTGACAAGGTCCCGCATGGGAGGTTAGTTAGGAAAATTCCGTCGCTATGTATACATGGAGAGGTGGGAAATTGGATTAGACATTGGCTCAATGGAAGAAGCCAAAGAGTGGTAGTAGAGAATTGCTTCTCCGAGTGGAGGCCTGTGAATAGTGGTGTGCCACAGGGATCAGTGCTGTGTCCATTGTTATTTGTCAACTATATCAATGATCTGGATGATAATGTGGTAAATTGGATCAGCAAGTTTGCTGATGATACAAAGATTGCAGGAGTAGTAGACAGTGAGGAAGGTTTTCAGAGCCTGCAGAAGGACTTGGACCAGCTGGAAAAAATGGGCTGAAAAATGGCAGATGGAGTTTAATACAGACAAGTGTGAGGTATTGCACGTTGGAAGGACAAACCAAGGTAGAACATACAGGTTAATGGTAAGGCACTGAGGAGTGCAGTAGAACAGAGGGATCTGGGAATACAGATACAAAATTCCCTAAAAGTGGTGTCACAGGTAGATAGGGTCGTAAAGAGAGCTTTTGGTACATTGGCCTTTATTAATCGAAGTATTGAGTATAAGAGCTGGAATGTTATGATGAGGTTGTATAAGGCATTGGTGAGGCCGAATCTGGAGTATTGTGTTCAGTTTTGGTCACCAAATTACATGAAGGATATAAATAAGGTTGAAAGAGTGCAGAGAAGGTTACAAGGGTGTTGCTGGGACTTGAGAAACTCAGTTACAGAGAAAGGTTGAATAGGTTAGGACTTTATTCCCTGGAGCATAGAAGAATGAGGGGAGATTTGATAGAGGTATATAAAATTATGATGGGTATAGATAGAGTGAATTCAAGCAGGCTCTTTCCACTGAGGCAAGGGGAGAAAAAAAAAACAGAGGAGACGGGTTAAGGGTGAGGGGAGAAAAATTTAAACGGAACGTTGGGGGGGGGGCTTCACACAGAGAGTGGTGGGAGTATGGAATGAGCTGCCAGACGAGGTGCTAAAAGCGGGTTCTTTTAACATTTAAGAATAAATTGGATTGATACATGGATAGGAGGTGTATGGAGGGATATGGTCCATGTGCAGGTCAGTGGGACTAGGCAGAAAATGGTTCAGCACAGCAAAGAAAGGCCAAAAGGCCTGTTTCTAAGCTGTAGTTTTTCTACGGTTTCTATGGTTTTCTATGGGTTTCGGCCTGAAACGTCGACTGTACCTTCTCCTAGAGATGCTGCCTGGCCTGCTCCATTCACCAGCAACTTTGATGTGTGCAACACTCACTTTAGCTGGGGTGTGGTGAGTGTGGTCATAAATGGGAGTATCTGTGGAAATGAGTGAGATTGCAGGAAGTGCGTTACCTGGATCATACCAGAGACAAGGATGTCTCTGAGACGGGACATGCCATTCTGAAAGGGCAGGGTTATCAGCCAGAAATGGTTGTCCTTATTAGAGCTAACAACAGAGAAAAAAGGTCCGGCAAAGAGTATTTAGGGAGTTAAGAAGTAGGAAAGCCGGAGTGGTGATTTCAGGATTTCTTCCATTGCCACATGCTTGCGAGGTAAGACATCGTAATTTGGTACACCTAAATGAGTGGCTAACAATCTGGTGCGGGAGTGGAGGTGGGGGGCGAAGATGCATCAGGAATATGGAACATTGGGCTCCTTTGCAGAATAAGTGGGACTGGTGTAAGGAGGATGGGTTACAGTGCAGGGAAACTAATATTCACTCAGAGAATCTTGCTGGAACCACCCTGATGATTTTTATCATGGGGCATGTGGAGGGGTTGTTGTGATCCAGAGCTACAGGTCAGTAAGTAGCATTGAGAGGAAGGTAGAGCTGGCACCGAAGGGCAGTAGTGAGTTTATTTCACTGCAGAGTGTAGAACAGTGAAAGCAGGTGTACTTAGAGCCTGGTTTAGCAATGACACAGTGTCACAGGGTGCTAAAAGAGGTTGGAGGGCTGTTATGCTGATCAGGCAGAATGTCACAAGTTTGAGGTCATCACAGAGGAATATCCCGTAAGACAATCAGAGTGGAACTCAGGAATAAGAAAGGTGCAAACACTGTGATGGGGTTATACTGTAGGCCTCCCAATAGCCAGCAACTGAGAGGAAAAGATTTGTTAGCAGATTATGGACTAATGTAAAAACAATAGGATAGATCTCGTGGGTGAATAATCTTCTCAGAATGACTGGGGCTTCCTTACCACCAGAGGCCTGGATGGGACATTATTTGTGTGGTGTATTCCGAAAGGTTTCCAGAAATAGTGTATTGATGGTCCGCCAGAGTGAGGGACATATTTGGCAAATTATTGGGAAATGAGCCTAGCAAGATGATTGGGAAAATAATTATAGATGATAATGCAGAAAGTTTTCAGATGGTTATTGATAAGGATAAAAATGGACCTGCAGGTGCATGAATGTAAGCTTGTGGAAGACAAATTGCAGAAGAATTGATCAGGAATCATAGAGAGTAGTCTGGGAGCTGATGTTACTGGATAGAGCTGGTTTTAAGGGATGTCGGACATGCGAGCGTCACTTACCGTCTAGCCGGTCAGAAGTCAGGTGTTCACGGTTCCTGTGAGGAAGTTAGAGAACGGCAGGGTCGTTCAAGAGCTTGATGTGATGAGAAATATTGTATTATTTTATAAATGCAAGAGCAGTCATGTGTAAGGTTGTGGAAGATGAAAATAGATAGTGTCTTAGAGGATTATACCAGAAACACGAAACAAGTCACATTGAGAATCAGGAGCACAAACAGTAACCAGAAAATGAATACACTGAGTTTCTGCCTGGAGGCAAGAGTTAGCATGCGAGGTAGAAAATGAATATTTTGCATTCAATAGCTTTCACTATAGAGGAGGACATGGAGGACAGCGTGATCAGAAAGGGGGCATGGTGATATTCTCTGGCGTGTTGATACTAATGAGAAGGTACTGTTGGGACTCTAAAACCATTTAGATGGGCAAATCATTTGGGTTATTTGGTCCTTTGGGATACACAGACCACATGCAGTTAAATATAATGTTTAAACTGCTGGCAGCGTACTGTATAGTGACAAAACTTAACAATATCTGGCCTGTACTACAAGGGGAGAGTCTAACTCCTGCATGTCCTGCATATGTGACTGCTCAAGAAAGGCAGTAGTTGAATACAGGGACAGTGAACTTTACAATATCTAGACCTTCATTACCAGGACACAGGCCTATAATACTCAGAGCACTGTGAAGTGAGCACATTGACCTGCACATACCCAGCACAGTAATTCAACATTAAACACTTGTACAACACAGTCACTTCAAAGACAGACACCTGTACCCCCATAATTGGACTGCTATTCACAGACACTGTCAATGCCTTCTCACTGGGCATCTCTGACGAATTAACCCAGAGATGATAAAGGAGAACTTTGTATTAGCTGTGCTTCAATTTCCAAAAGTTTTGGAAATGCCATGGGCTGAAAGAGGAACAAGAATGTAGGCATGTTATGGAAAATAGTAAAAGCAACTGAGTAGTGTATCATTGCAATTTCTTCAAAATTGACTCAGATTATTTTAGAGCGAAATTTGTTGGATTTACGATCATTTACGGTCTATACTATGTAATTTTGTGCAGAGTTAAGAATTTCACCGAAAACATTGATAATGTTAGAAACATAGTAAACCTACAACACAGTACAGGCCTTTCGGTCCAAAAAGCTATGCTGAAGATATCCTTACCTTAGAACTGTTACATACATCATGTGTATCTAGTGATTGTCCTATGACTGTGATGTAACTGAGTATCTTGTGAGCACGATGTAATAGTCTGGTGATGGTGGGGTGATATAATTTTCCTGCCAGTGTGAGGTCACGTGATGACATGTTCCCAACTGGTATATAAAAGGGAGACCTCTGTTGCTCCGCAGTTTGATTTGTTGTTTAATTTGTCAGTTATTCCGTTATGCTACGTATTTGTCTCATGGCGCAGTTTCGTTTTAAGGTGGAGTTTTACTTTCTATTGTAAGTCTAGCATTGGAGAGTGAAGACCTTACTAAAGTACGAAAACCTCAATGATTGAGTAAAGTTGCTGTCGTTCGGTGGTTTAATACAGGATCGACCTTATTGAATCTTCATTCAGAAATAGTGACCTGTATCTGGGATAACCCTGTAAGATCAGGAAGTTTTGTGTAGTGTTCATTTGCCAGGAAAAGGTCAATTACTTTAAGCCATTTTATTTCCTTCGTCGTGAATCCTTTGGACAGAATCAACAGTAACGTCACGTCCTCGAAGAAATTCGTTTCCAGAGAAGTCTCTCCTTACTGACTGTGTAAATCACTTGGATTTCAGAATTTACAATTTTAAGACTGTGTTTGAATTTACCACTTTAAGACTGTTCGAATTTACCATTTTAAGAACTGTTCCAGAGTTGCCATGTAGCAGTTAACTTCCGGTTAGGTTAGTCGTTTGAATACTTT
Organism: Mobula birostris; assembly: GCF_030028105.1. Taxonomy (NCBI): domain Eukaryota; kingdom Metazoa; phylum Chordata; class Chondrichthyes; order Myliobatiformes; family Myliobatidae; genus Mobula; species Mobula birostris. The sequence continues at coordinate 27,715,974 of NC_092397.1, forward strand.
TCGCTATTGTTGAGCAGAGTTTAATAAATATGATTGTTTGTTTATAAAACCTGACTGAATTCTACATTAATTGTTGCTGATGACGTAACAGAACTACTTCGGCTTACCCATAGCACTCTATTTTTCTAAGATCCATGTAGCCATCCAGGAGTCTCTTAAAAGTCCCTGTCGTTTCAGCCTCCACCACCGCTGCAGGCAGCCCATTCCACGCACTCGCTATTCTCTGCGTTTAAAAAAAAACAACTTACACCTGACATCTCCTCTGTACTGACGTTCAAACAGATTAAAACTATGTCCTCTCGTGCTAGCAATTTAGTCATAGTCATAGTCATACTTTATTGATCCTGGGGGATATTGGATTAGGGTTACAGTTGCTCCATAAATAATAAATAGTAATAAAACCATAAATAGTAATATGTAAATTATGCCAGGAACTAAGTCCAGGACCAGCCTATTGGCTCAGGGTGTCTGACCCTCCACAGGAGGAGTTGTAAAGTTTGATGGCCACAGGCAAGAATAACTTCCTATGACGTTCTGTGTTGCATCTCGGTGGAATGAGTCTCTGGCTGAATGTACTCCTGTGCCCAACCAGTACATTATGTAGTGGATGGGAGACATTGTCCAAGATGGCATGAAACTTGGACAGCATCTTCTTTTAAGACACCACCATCAGAGAGTCCAGTTCCATCCCCACAACGTTACTGGCCTTACGAATGAGTTTGTTGATTCTGTTGGTGTCTGCTACCCTCTGCCTGCTGCCCCAGCAGCACAACAGCAAACATGATAGCACTGGCCACCACAGACTCGTAGAACATCCTCAGCATCCTCCGGCAGATGTTAAAGGACCTCAGTCTCCTCAGGAAGTAGAGATGGCTCCGATCACTCTTGTAGACGGCCTCAGTGTTCTTTGACCAGCCCAGTTTATTGTCAATTCGTATCCCCAGGTATTTGTAATCCTCCACCATGTCCACCCTGACCCCCTGTTTGGAAACAGGGGTCACCGGTACCTTAGCTCTCCTCAGGTCTACCACCAGCTCCTTAGTCTTTTTTAACATTAAACTACAGATAATTCTGCTCACACCATGTGACAAAGTTTCCTACCGTAGCCCTGTACTCAGCCTCATATCCCTTGCTGATGCATCCAACTATGGCAGAGTCATCAGAAAACTGCTGAAGCTGACAAGACTCTGTGCAGTAGTTGAGGTCCGAGGTGTAAATGGTGAAGAGAAAGGGAGACAAGACGGTCCCCTGTGGAGCCCCAGGTCTGCTGATCACTCTGTCAGACACACACTGTTGTAAGCACATGTACTGTGGACTGCCAGTCAGGTAATCAAGAATCCATGACACCAGGAAAGCATCCACCTGCATCGCTGTCAGCTTCTCCCCCAGCAGAGCAGGGCGGATGGTGTTGAACGCACTGGAGAAGTCAAAAAACATAAGTCTCACAGTGCTCGCTGTCTTGTCCAGGTGGGCGTAGACACAGTTCAGCAGGTAGACGATGGCATCCTCAGCTCCTAATCGGGTAAGGTAGGTGAACTGGAGGGGGTCTAAGTGTGGCCTGACCATAGGCTGGAGCAACTCCAGAACAAGTCTCTCCAGGGTCTTCATGATGTGCGAGGTCAATGTCACTGGTCTGTAGTCATTGAGGCCGCTGGGGCGCGGCGTCTTCGGCACAGGTACGAGGCAGGTCGTCTTCCTCAGGCTCAGGTTGAATACATGGCGAAGTACTCCACTTAGCTGAGGGGCACAGGCTTTGAGCACCCTGGTACTGACACCATCCGGTCCTGCAGCCTTGCATGGGTTGGGACGTTTCAGCTGAGTTCTCACGTGTTCAGCTGTGAAGCCCACAGTGGTGATTTCATGTGGGGAAGGTGTATAGTCATGAGAGCAGAGTGGGGGACTGTTAGGAGGGGAGAGTGGAATATGCGTTGGTTGGTGCCAGACAACAGATGACCCATGTGGGGGATGGGCAGGGGCCACAATGTCAAATCTGTTAAAGAACAGGTTAAGTTCGTTGGCCCTGTCCACACTGCCTTCAGCTCCTCTGTTGCTAGTTTGCCGGAACCCAGTGATGGTCCTCATCCCCCTCCAGACCTCTGTCATGTTGTACTGCTGGAGTTCCCACTCAAGCTTCCTCCTGTACCTGTCTTTAGCCTCCCTGAACCTAGTTTTCAGGTCCCTCTGTATTGCCCTCAGCTCCTCCTGATTTCCATCTTTCAGCCCTGGGGAAAAAAAAAGAAAAAAACACTGACTATCCATACGATCAATGCCTCTCCTAATCTACTACACTTCTATGAAGTCACCTGTTATCCTCCGTCCCTCCATGGAGAAAAGTCCGAGTTCACTAAAAATATTCTCATAAGACATGCTCCCCTATCGCGGCAACATCCTTGTAATTCTCCTCTGCGTCCTGTCAATGGTTTCCACGTCCATCCTATACTCAGGCGACCAGAATTGAGCACAGTACTACAAGTGGGGTCTGACCAGGGTCCAGAAGAGCTGCTCTTGGCTGTTAAACTCAATCCCACGATTGATGAAGACTAATGCACCGTATGCCTTCTTAACCTCAGAGTCAAACTGCGTAACAGCTTTGCGTGACCTATGGACTCGGGCCCCAAGATCCCTCTGATTCTCCACACAGCCAAGAGTCTTCCCATTAATGCTATATTCTGGCATCATATTTGATCTACCAAAAATAAACACCTCACACTTAATTTGTTGAATCCCATCAGCCACTTCTGAGCCCAGATTTGCATCCTATCAATGTCCCGTTGTAAACCCATACAGACCGCCACACTAACCACTGCACCCCCAACATTTGTGTCATCAGCAAATCTACTAACCCCTCCCTCCACTTCCTCATCCAGGTCATTTATAAAAATCGCAAAGAGTAGTTGTTCTAGAACAGATCCCTGAGGCACACTACTGGTCACGGTCCTCCATGCAGAAGATAACCCGTGTACAATTACGCTTTGCCTTCTATGGGCAAGCCAGCTCTGGATCCACAAACCAAATATCCTTTGGAGCCCATGGATCCCATGCCTCCTTATTCTCTCAGTAAGCCTTGCAAGGTGTACCTTATCAAATTCCTTGTTAAAATCCATATACACTACATCGACGGCTCTACTTCTACAATATTTACAGTTACATCCTCAAAATATTTAATCAGGCTCGTAAGGCAAGACATGCTTTTGACAAAGCCATGCTGACTATTCCTAATCATATTATGCCTCTCCAAATGTTCAGAAATCCTACTTCGCTGTCATGGTCTGGATCGGGGTCCATTTAAATTTACCTTGTTTATGTTACGATCCGGACCGTTGATTCCCTGTTTTTCCGTGTCCCTTGGCTTTGGTGATTAGAGGCAATTAACGCTTGGCTGAACCGATAGTTTATAGTCTCCGGCTTTCAGCCGTTCGGCACGGGAGCGTCTGCAAAGTTACAGCGTGCCAGTGACATCTGGCCAGAGCAAGCCTTGTCTCCGCCCGAAGCGAGTGCTGGTAATTCGCCTCTCCTCACCGGAGCAACCCTGTCCAGTTACCTCACCAAAGCGAGCCTGCAAAGTTTCCTCACCGAGGTAGGTCCGTCAGTTAACCCGCCGGAGGGAATCAAGAACCGCTGTCTACTATTCCCGGGCCGAGTCGAGAGCTTGCCACTACCCGGAGGCTCCAAGTCAAGTCCTGGCTCCGGCGGCATTCTAGTACCAAGTCAAGTCCTGTTCCTGGCGGCATTCAAGCACCAAGTCAAGTCCTGTTCCTGGCGGCATTCAAGCAGCAAGTCAAGTCCTGGCCCTGGCAGCTTCCCAGTTCTGAGTCAAGTCCTGGCCCTGGCCGTCTGTGATTCCTGTCCCACCCCCTTGTCTGAATACCTACTCTGCCCCTCTCGCCTCCAGCCCTCGTCTGCAGGACGCGCCCGCACTTCGGTCTAGTTCCATCGCCGGAGCTATATAGGTGCTGTCTGGTGTTCATTCGTGTTGGTCTTGTCTTGTCTTGTCCTCGCCTCCGTGGGGTAAGTCTGGCCGTCTTGCCGTTGTCCCGCGGGGAATCATGTCTTGTCCTGTCCTCGCCTCCGTGGGGTAACTCAGGTCGTCTTGTCGTTGCCCCGCGGAGGGTCATGAGTCCCGGCCCTATGTCCTGTACCCAAGGTAGGGTCTCGACTCTGTGTTCTGTGTATGTGTCCATGGTTCCATGTACCTGCTCCCCGAGACCGAGGCTCTGTGCTCCCATGTTCTTCCTCTCCCTAGCCCATGTCATGTCCTTGCCTGGTTCTGGGGTCCGAGTCCGAGGGAGGATCCAGGTACTGGGTCCTTGCCCAGTCTCTGGCTCGGAGTCCATACCCTAGCCTCTTCATGTCTCCTCTAGTTCTGGGAGCCGATTCCGAGTCCAAGCCCAGACCCTTGGTCCCAGCCTAGTCGTAGTCCTGAGTCCTTGTCCAGTTCGCTCTTTCCTGCTCCTGCCTTGCTCTCCTGGTATCAAACAATAAACTAAATCTTAGTAACCTCACAAGATGTGTCATGCATTGGGGTCCACCCTTGCTCCCAAAGCCCCTGCCTTGGTGACACTCTCAGGATCTTCTCCACCAACTTACCAACCTCTGACGTAAGACTCGCTGGTCTATAATTTCCTGGGCTATCCCAACTCCCTTTGTTGAATAAGGGAACGACATCCGCAACCATCCTATCCTCTGAAAAACTCCCGTCTTTACTAATGATTCAAGGATATTCATCAGAGTCTCAGCAAACTCCTCCCTCACTTTCCAGAGTAGCCTGGGGTACATCCCGTACGGTGTCGGTGACTTATCCAAGTATATGCTTTCCAAAAGCTCCAGCTCTGTCTTAACGGGGACGATGGGAGCGAATCCAAATGCAAGACATCAACACTGAAGTACTTTGAACAGGACTTGGTGTGTCAAGCAAGCAAGGTAAGTGGGGAAGAAACGATGCTGGACATGACACAGGCCCTAGACGAGGCTAGGATAGAGGGTCTGGTCTAGGACATAGAAACATAGAAACAAAGAAAATAGGTGCAGGAGTAGGCCATTCAGCCCTTCATGCCTGCACCGCCATTCAGTATGATCATGGCTGATCATCCAACTCAAAACCCTGTACCAACCTTCCCTCCATACCCCCTGATCCCTGTAGCCAAAAGGGCCATATCTAACTCCATCTTAAATATAGCCAATGAACTGACCTCAACTGTTTCCTGTGGCAGAGAATTCCACAGATTCGCACTCTCTGTGTGAAGAAGTTTTTTTTTCTCTCATTTCGGTCCTAAAAGGCTTCCCCTATATCCTTAAACTGTGACCCCTCGTTCTGGACTTCCCCAACATCGGGAACAATCTTTCTGCATCTAGCCTGTCCAATCCCTTTAGAATTTTATACGTTTCAATCAGATCCCCCCCTCAATCTTCTAAATTCCAGCGAATATAAGCCTAGTCGATCCAGTCTTTCCTCATATGAAAATCCTGCCATCCCGGGAGTCAATCTGGTGAACCTTCTCTGTACTCCCTCTATGGCAAGGATGTTTTTCCTCAGATTAGGGGATCAAAACAGCACACAATACTCCAAGTGTGGTCTCACTAAGGCCTTGTACAACTGTAGTAGTACCTTCCTCCTCCTGTACACGAATCTTCTTACTATGAATGACAGCATACCACTCGCCTTTTTCACCGGCTGCTGTACCTGCATGCCCACTTCCAACGACTGGTGTACAATGACACCCAGGTCTCGTTGCACCTCCCCTTTTCCCAATCGTCCGCAAACTTGGGGATACTGCATGTAATTCCCTCGTCTAAATCATTAATATATATTATAAACAACTGGGGTCCCAGCACTGAGCCTTGTGGTACCCCACTAGTCACTGCCTGCCATTCTGAAAAGTCCCGTTTATTCCCACTCTTTGCTTTCTCTCTGCCAACCAATTCTCTATCCACATCAATACCATACCCACAATACCGTGAGCTTTAAGTTTGCACACTAATCTTCTGTGTGGGACCTTGTCAAAAGACATTTGAAAATCTAAATTTACCACATCGACTGGTTCTCCCCTATCCACTCTACTACTTACATCTTCAAAAAATTCTATGAGATTCGTTATGCATGATTTCCCTTTCACAAATCCATGCTATCTTTGTCTGCTCATTTCACTGCTTTCCAAATGTGCTGTTATCACATTTTTGATAACTGACTCTAGAATCTTCCCCACCACCGATGTCAGGCTAGCCGGTCTATCATTCCCTGGTTTCTCTCTCTTTTTTTTAAAAAAAAGCGGGGTACATTAGCCCCCTCCAATCCTCAGGAACTAATCCAGAATCGAAGGATTTTTGAAAAATTATCATTGATGCATCCACTATTTCTTGGGCTACTTCCTTAAGCATTCTGGGATGCAGACCATCCGGCCCTAGGGATTTTTCTGCCTTTAATCTCTTCAATTTACTTAACACCATTTTCCTACTAATATGTATTTCCCTCAGTTCATCCAACTCACTAGACCCTCGCTTGAGATAATCTGCTCAGCAAATATTTCATTGTGTTGTCCGTATACTGCTTTATATTCAATTATGTTGCACACATTTATCAATAATCCACAACAGGTTCGTGAAATATCATGGAACTCCGAACATTTGCTAACGCGTTACTGGCAGTCGATGGTTTGAACATGGCACCTAACTCAGTCAATCATTCATATACAAATACGGACAATGAATTGGTAGAATGTTCGCAGGCTGTTTCAACAAATATTTGCAAATGCAGTGCAGCTGCTACAAGACCAAAAATACAGAAACACGATCATCCTATTATTGATTCCAAACCGTTGGTAGTACGCTCCCTCAAATGAGCGAGGTCCTCAATGAATAGTTCTTCTCCGTGTTCACCAATAAGAGGGAACTTGATGATGGTGAGGACAATATGAGTGAAGTTGACGTTCTGGAATATGTTGATATTAAGGGAGAGGGGGTGTCGGAGTTATTAAAATACATTAGCACGGATAAGTTCCCGGGGCCTGACGGAATATTCCCCAGGCTGCTCCACGAGGCGAGGGAAGAGTTTGTTGAGCCTCTGGCTAGGATCCTTATGTCCTCGTTGTCCACGGGAATGGTACCCGAGGATTGGAGAGAGGCGAATGTTGACATCTCGTTCAAAAAAAGATAGTAGGGATAGTCCGAGTAATTATAGACCAGTGAGCCTTACGTCTGTCGTGGGAAAGCTATTGGAAACAATTCTTAGAGATAGGATCTCTGGGCATTTAGAGAATCATGGTCTGATCAGGAACAGTCAGCATAGCTTTGTGAAGGGCAGATCGTGTATAACAAGCCTGATAGTGTTCTTTGAGGAGGTGACCAGGCATATAGATCAGGGTAGTGCAGTGGATGTGATCTATATGGATTTTAGTAAGGCATTTGACAAGGTTCCACACGGTAGGCTTATTGAGAAAGTCAGAAGGCATGGGATTCAGGGAAGTATGGCCAGGTGGATTCAAAATTGGCTTGTCTGCAGAAGGCAGAGGGTTGTGGTGGAGGGAGTACATTCAGATTGGAGGATTGTGAATAGTGGTGTCCCACACGGATCTGTTCTGGGAGCTCTACTTTTCGTGATTTTTATTAACAACCTGGATGTGGGGTTAGAAGGGAGGGTTGGCAAGTTTGCAGATGACACAAAGGTTTCTGGTGCTGTAGATAGTGTACAGGATATTCAAAGATTGCATACAGACATTGATAGGATGCAGAAGTGGGCTGAGAAGTAGCAGATGGAGTTCAACCCGGAGAAGTGTGAGGTGGTACACTTTGGAAGGACAAACTCCAAGGCAGAGTACAAAGTAAATGGCAAGATACTTGGTAGTGTGGGGGAGCAGAGGGATCTCAGGGTACATGTCTACAGATCACTGAAAGTTGTCTCATGGGTAGATAGGGTAGTTAAGAACGTTTATGAGGTATTATCTTTCATAAGTCGAGGGATAGAGTTTAAGAGTCGTGATGTAATGATGCAGCTCTATAAAACTCTAGTTAGGCCACACTTGGAGTACTGTGTCCAGTTCTGGTCGCCTCACTATAGGAAGGATATGGAAGCATTGGAAATGGTACAGAAGAGATTTACCAGGATGACGCTTGGTTTAGAGTGTATGCATTATGATCAGAGATTAGGGGAGCTAGGGCTTTACTCTTTGGGAGAACGACGATGAGAGGAGACATGATAGAGGTGTACAAGATAATAAGAGGAACAGACAGAGTGGATAGCCAGCACCTCTTCCCCAGGGCACCACTGCCCAATACAAGAGGACGTGGCTTTAAGGTAAGGGGTGGGAAGTTCAAGGGGGATTTTAGAAGAAGGAATTTTTTTTACTCAAAGAGTAGTTGATGCGTGAAGTGCACTGCCTGAGTCAGTGGTCGAGGCACAGATACCGGTGAAGTTTAATAGACTACTAGACAGGTGTATGGAGGAATTTAAGGTGGGGGCTTATATGTGACGCAGGGTTTGAGGGTCGGCACAACATTGTGGGCCGAAAAGCCTGTACTGTGCTGTACAATGCTATGTCTATGTCTCTATCGATACTTTTATAAAGAAGACATGATAGCCACTATATTTCATTAGAGTTTGAAGAGATTTGTTATGTCCACAAGTACACTCAAAAACTGTCAATTGATGTACCGTGGAGAGCATTCTGACAGGCTGCTTCACTGTCTGGTATGGGGGGCTATTGTACAGGACCGAACGAAGCTGCAGAGGGTTGTACATTTAGTCAGTTCCATCTTGGGTAGAAGCCTACTAAATACCCAAGGAGCAGTGTCTCAGAAAGGCAGCATCTATTATTAAGGACCTTCAGCACCCAAGGCATGCCCGTTCTTCACTGTTACCATTAGGTCGGAGATACAGAAACCTGAAGGCACACACTCAGTGATTCATTAATAGCTCCTTCCCTTCTGCCATCCGATTCCTAAATTGGCATCGGACCCCTGGACATCATCTGACTTGTTCTGATATATAGTATTTAAGTTTTTTGCACAATTTCTCATATTTTCAATATATGTATACTGAGGTTTATTGATTGATTGATTGATTATTCCTTTTTTATTCTATATTATGTTTTGCATTAAACTGCGACTACTAATTATCAAATTTCACGTCACATGCCGTTGATAATAACCCTGATTCTGATTCGTCCACCTGCAGGTTCAGATTTACCCTTCATAATAACCAGGGGAAAATCTCCAGAATTATAATCCGTAAATCTATCTCAATGAAACCCCACTAATCTCGCTAGGCTCATTTCCCACTAACATCTCAAGTATGTCCCCTCCCTGGTGGACCATTTACATGCTGTTTCTGTAAACCATCAGAGATACACCTGACAAATAATCCCCCGTCCAAGCCTCAGGTGGTAAGGAGGTGCAAGTCATTCTGGAGAGAAGATTAACCAACTAGTGTATTCTATTGTTTGACATCAGTCAATAACCTGCTGACATGTCCATTTCCCTCTCTTACTGGCTATTGTGACGGGATGACTTCGAGCTGGTGACATTCTGCCTAATCAGCAGTGCGGCTCCTCAACCTCTTTTAGCTCCCTCTGGACTCTCTAAATCATCTAAATCCTGGAATGTTTAGATACCAGTCCTGACTCTCTCTCAACCAGATATCTGCAACGGATGAATCACCGTGCCATGTATAAATGCAGGATCTGGGTATGTCTGCCTTAACAGCTTTCCCCCTACACTGAAATAAACTCACTTTTGCCGTTCGGTGCCACTGTGCTCATTATGGTGACCCCATCTTGACTTCCTTTAGGTTTGCTTTGACCTCATCTCTACCTTCCACCAATGCAACCTACTGACCTGTAGCTCTGGACACCAACATATCCTCCAGATGTCACTTGATAAAAATCATCAGGGTGGCTTCAGCAAGATTCCCTGTGAGAATATAATTTCAGTGTAATCCATCCTCCTTATACCGGAAACCCCAATGATGGGTGTTCCTGATGTCTCATTCGCTCACTATCCTTCGCGACCTCAGCCCTGGAGATGTCTCCTTCTCGAGCTCACTCCTTCACAGTCTCATTCACTCTCACTATCTCTCTCTCCCTCCCACCCCTCTCTCCTACCGCGATGTCTGCTTCTCTCGCTTTCCCTCACGCCCACCCTCGCGCACGCTCTCACCCTCCTGCTCACTCTCGCGCCCTCTCCCTCAGGCTCTCCATCTTGCGCGCTCTTCCTCGCGCCCCCTTTCTCGTGAAGTCTCAGTCACTTTCTCTCTCTCCCACCGTCAAATGTGACGCTGTCTCCTTCTCACGCTCACTGCTTCACGATATCTCATTCTCTCTCTGTCTCTCTGTCTCGCTCTGTCTCGCTCTGTCTCTGTCTCTCTCTGTCTCTCTCTGTCTCTCTCTCTCTCTCTCTCTTTCTATCAATCTATCTCTCCCACTCCTCTCTCCGAACGCGATGTCTGCTTCTCACGCTCACTCCTTCACGATGTCTCACTCGCTCCCACTATCTCTATAATTTGACCTCTCTCTCTCTCCCTTTTCTCCATCTATCTTTCTCCCCATTCTCTCTCTCTCTCTCCCTTTTCTCCATCTTTCTCTCTCTCCCCCCATTCTCTCTCTCTCTCTCTTTCTCTATCACTATATTCCTCACAGAGCTACGAGTGAAAGTAATGTTAATTTGTCTTCAATTGTAAAAAAAAAAATCTCAGTTACATGAAGATAGTTCAAGGTGGCAATGAGAAGGGAAACCTTCAGGTAGAGAAGGAGGAGAAAAGAGGGTGAAGGAAAAGACGGGTTGTGACGGAAGCAGGAGTGGTTGATACAGTCGAAAATATTATCCAAGATCAGGCAGTTTTGTCAGAACCTGGAAGCAGGGGAAACAGGTTCGTCTCGAGCTTCATTTTAACATGGCGGGACGTGAGATGCAAAGGGGATTTCTCTGGGAATATGAAGCCAGCGATGCCATCGGGATCAGCTTTAAACAGCTGTCTTGTCAAACTAAGCAACACACACATAATAGAAAGGAGTAAACAGTTGTCAGGTTTCTGATGAAGGGTGGCGGTCCGAAACGTCGACAATTTACTCTTTTCCATAGATGCTGCCAGACCTGCTGAGTTCCTGCAGCATTTTCTGTGAGAAACGTCATCAGGGTCTGATTTTGTGTGAGTTGTCTTGAATTGCGACCATCTGCAGATTTTCTCGTGTTTGTTTTGTGACTCTGTTCATCACATTGTTACCATTTACCCACAAGTGGGGAGCTAGAATAGGACGTATGAAGGCAGCTAAATTGTAATACTTTACAGCATTTATTTCTAACGTTTCATGAGTTTCAAAATCAGATTCAGTGGGTATTTCACCGCATTCTTTAGTTCCTCTCGGAATTTGCTCTGAGTCAGGGCGTAAATACACGTGTTGGTGCAGGAACTGAGAACCTGCAGCATTGTCGATGTTTGGTATGTGACGTAACGAGGATCCGTGACAGAACGAACATAACTGTCTGTAACCCGTCTATAGATAGAGAATACCACCATTGTTCCCCACAACAATATGAAACTACCGGTGATGCTGAACAGCAAAACGATGGATTTGCGTCGGTTCCCCATCTCCCGGTCCTTGTCATTCTCTCCACTCTTTTGTCCCCGGAGCCCCCTGCGGGCTCGACTGGCCGCTAGAATCCGCCTGACAGTCAGAATATTGAACAGCAACATCAGAATGAAAGGGACGCAAGGGTAGAATATGCGGTGAAAAATCTCAAATGCGGCCCATGAGGGAGAGTTTGTGAAGCTCGGTGTTAAAACACAATACCAGGAAACACCATCAATTATTTTTCCAGCCCCGTACACAAAGCCCCAGGGGACAGTCTCCAAACACGCCAGCACACTCACTGCCCCAATAACCACAGCCGCCGTTCTCTCGGTGCAATATTTTGTTTTCAGCTTCTCATAGCAAATAGCCACAAATCGATCGACGGTGAAAGCGACAGTCAGCCAGACTGAGGTCGCAGTGCTCGCGAACATCAACCACGTGACGGGTCTGCATACAGCAGTAATGAGCAGGAATGATCGGGGAAAATAAATCTCAGCAGTTCGCTTCAGCAGCGGATTCGAAATAACGACCAGGAGATCGGCCGCTGCCATTCCCACAAGGTACAGAGTGATACATTTGGAGAGACCGCACTTTCCTCGGGACAGGATCACAATCGCCACCAAGTTCGCTGGAAGAGAGACAGGGAACAGCAGTTTCAGAAATTCCAAACAGAATCCAATTCTGCAGTTCGAGCGATCCTGCAATCTTTCCACTTAATATTTGAATTTAGTGGTGGGAGGGACGAGAGAGGCTACAAGTTGAGAAAATACTGATTAGAAGCCAGTGCAGCAGGTTCAGGGTAACCTGTGATATTGCCACTTAACTGTTGGATTTAGCATGGGAGGGTCGAGGGAGGGCACAGATCTGGCGGAGACAAGGAAGGAGTTTACATAGTAAAATAATTTGAATACGGGTTACTTACTGTGACTGAAATGTGAAATGTCAGCGGAAAGCTAAAACTGAGTAACTACCTCCTCAGAGTCAATACTGGATGGAACATTTTCTACCGGTGCCTTCCGCGTCTCGTTCGGACGCTGATGGCGAGATTCCTCCATTAGACAATCATGGCGATCACTGTCAGCGACAGAACTGCCGAAGGACGGAACAAAAACAGGAAATGCTGGAAATGCTAATTCGGGTAAAACAGAATATGTGGAAAAACAGTTAAAACATGTCTCCTCAGAAGTGTCCTCAGATAGACCCCAGACACGTGTGTTAACTGCTTTCTCGTTCTGTACAAGCTGCTTGGGGTTTCGTGTTTATTGTGTTGTCCATCAACTGCTTTATATTCAGTGATATTGCGCACAGTTATTAAAAATCCACAACAGGTCCGTGAAACGTCATGGGACTCCGGACATTTGCTAACGCGTTACTGCCAGTCGATGGATTGAGCACCGCACCTAACTCAGGCAATCTCTCATATACAAATACGGACAAGATTGTGCGCGGTGTGCTTCAACACAATATTTGCAAATGCAGTTCAGCTGCTACAAGACCAAAAATACAGAAACAAGAACATCCCATTATTGATCCCAAACTGTTCGTAGAACGCTGCCTGACCCACTCAGTTCCACAGATGTTGGCAGAATCCCTCAATTCCTGTAGCCGTTTATTTCAGATCCTGATCCCAGAATCCATATCCCCGGTGTTTCCATTCCAACCCTGAAATACGGAATACTAGAACTGGTATGTGGCAGTGATAGGAACAATTACAACATTGGAAGTAAATATTATTTTCCACCAACAGCAGCTGAGACTGCGACTTACCGGGAATTCCAAAGGCTGAAATAAAAGGATAGTAAATGTCTCGTATCCGCCAGATGACTGGATACACCATTTCATGAGAATCTGTGATTCGTGTTGCTCCTGAATTCACAGCTCCGGCAGATACCGGGCTGATGCTTCACATCAACCCTGATTTATACAGAAGCTCAGTCTCCAGAGATACGGTTATACTCCTCACTAACTTTCTCAGTTACAGGTACTACAACGAGCAATTTGATTCAACACCATTGTCTCTGATGTACATATACTGTATACATGAAAATTCTGTGGCATTACCTCAGTAGTGTCTCTGGTGGAAATAGGCCGGTAGCTTTAACTACAAGGACTGAATCTTGTCACGGAGCAGCTACATTTAGAGATTTCATTTTGTTGTCTATTTATTCAGTATTCGACGAAGATGAGCGACGCTGTCCTAATCCTGCCTTCTTTTTTTCTGTAGTTTCCCATTTTGATCTGTCCTTCAGTCATTCAGCTTCATCCTGGTCAATAAGGATACAATAGAGAAAAATGTCGGGATGGAAACGATCAATTGACCACGTTACTGATGTAGAAACACGAGAAAATCTGCAGATGCTGGAAATCCAAGGGAACACACTAGAATTCTGCTGAGTTCCTGCAACATTTTGTGTTTGGAGTTTCTGATGCAGTCGTCTTTTATACACATCTTAAATTCGACATGGTCAAAAGGTAATTGGACAGAAATGTGTTCTTGTGCAACAGAATGGAAGACCGGTAAAATAATAAAAATAGTACTCGGAATTGGAAGAACAATAAATGCAGGACGACTAAAAGTGAACGAGAAAACGACTAGCGTGAGATACAGAGAGAGAGAGAGAGACAGACAGACAGACAGACACAGAGAGAGAGAAAGAGAGACAAACAGACAGAGAGAGAGACAGACAGAGAGAGAGAGAGAGAGAGACAGAGAGAGAGAGTGAGAGAGAGAGAGCGATAGAGAGTTGGAAAAAGCGAGAGAGAGAAGGGAACAGAGAGAGAGTGAGAGAGAGACAGAGAGAGAGAGGGGGAGAGGGAGAGAGAGAGAGAGAGAGAGAGAGAGAGAGAGACAGAGAGAGAGAGGGAGAGAGAGAGAGACAGAGAGAGGGAACAGGCTGTGTAAACACTGTCGGATCTGTGGTGCCCTCCAAAACTGAGATCGGCTTGTTAAATGGATGATCCGTATTATTTTGATTTCTGTACTGCGAGGTACAAAATGAACACTCTGCATTCATCGATGTTCACTCAGGAGAAGGACCTGGAGGAAAGCGAGATCAGGAAGCGGGTATGGTGACATTCTCGGGCGTGTTGATCCTAAGCAAGAGGTGTTGTTGGGTCTCTCAAAGTGTATTAAGGTGGGCATATACTTTGGGGGAATTAGTCCACTGGGGGACACTGACCACATGAGGGCAAACACACAGATCGAACGCACATCATGGTCAACACACACACAGTGAGCTGACAGGACTGTTCCTGTGCTGTTCTGTTCACTGTAAATTGCTCAATGACTTGAGAAGAATGGGCAAAGGATCAAAGGATCATGTAATGAAATTCTTATTTTTACACTGACTGTGGTTCTCATCTGGGGCACACTGCCTGCAGGGGTGATGGGAATAGCCAATCAAATTGTTCATAGTGGAACTGGACAGGTCCTTCCGGGGAAATAACCCGCTGAGCTGTGGGAACAGAACTGGGAATGGGACAGTGGAATGTTGTACTATAGACTTGATGCTCTATAGTATAGAATTGATGGGTTGAATGTTCTAGGGCATCCCCCGATGATCCTGTGTCCACTAATGATCCGGAACATTCGGTCTGGCCTCCATGAACCATCTAATTTACCTGGGTGTACAAGGTATTTCTTTCTGTAATAATGAGGCACTCTGTAAAAACACTGGCAGTGCATTCCATGCCCACTGAGATGCCAGAGCACAACACTGGTCAGTGAGAGTACGAAGCAGTACACGACTCTAACACAAGGACAGAAATTTATGAAAATATATTAGTATTGATCCAGAGCAGGGCAGAATAGGGGAACAGACATCACCACAACCCCAGCACTGTTTTTTTGGTGCCACAGATTTCAAGCACCAGCCCATTGGCTCTACAGATAAAGACATGGAAAACCCCAGATTGCATTGTAAATTCACAGCCGAACGCAGACCACACTCATCCCGTTGTGTACACCAGCCACCTGCAAAACTGCAAGAACACTGACCTGCACAAACCAGCTCTGGACTGCATGGACACTGCCCACTTTAGCTCCAGCAATGCACAGCAGGGAGGCGGACAAGTAGAAACCAAAAATGTCCTGCAGGAACACAGACTGCTGCAACTCAGCATGGTGAGGAAGGCCAGGCTGAATCTCTGGTATAAACATGCCCTTCATAAGAGACTGTCCAAGAACAGTCAGTAGTGGACTACAGGGACAAAGTACCTCACAATATCCAGACATTCACTTCCACGACACAGAACATTAAAACGCTCAGCACTGTGCAGTGAGCGCAGAGACATGTACACACCCGGCACTCCACCGTTAAACTCTAGTACTATCCCAGCAATTCAAGGACAGAGACCTGCACAACCCTAATAATGAACTGCATTTTCATGGACTCTATCTACCCCCTCCCTCCCAGTGGGCATCTTTCAGGATGGACCGGAGAATTGATAAAGTGGCATCTTGAGATGCTGTGTGTTTCCATTTCCAACTGTTTTTAAAATGCCAGCAAGAGAAAGTGGAACAGAAATGTAGGCAGGCTACAGGAAAGATGTAATAGCAACAGAGTAGTGTGTGACTATAATTTCCCCAATATTGACTGGAATTCATTGAGTGTGGAAGTTTTGAGGAGCAGAATTTCCTGGCATCCTGGAACGATTTACCGGCATTTACAGCCCATACTCCCCAGTTTCAGCAGATTTACTATGTTGTGTAAAACTTAGACAAACTTCTGTGGGTGTATAGTGGAGAATATCCTGACTGGATACATCATGGTCTGGTACCAATGACAATGTAAGGAATAGGAAATGAAAAGTCAAGATGCGAATACTGTTGTTTTCATGTTCCTCCGAGATTTGCTGACGAGCCAAGATACAAATGGACTGTCATCGTTTGGTTTTACCGAATCGTTTCCAGCCGGGTGGGTCCAGCCGTTTGCCATTGCTCCGAGTGGGGAATTCTGTCTCTTCGTGCCCAGCTGAGTGATTGCCGGCTGTTTGCCGCTTCATAACCTACTCTGTGCCCAGACTAGAACTGTCTGTTGTTGTTTAGTTTCGGCTTCTCGTATACAGCTGAGAAGATCCGGCCGTTTGCGGCTACTCCGGGATGGGTATTCTATATCTTCGTTGTCCAAGTCCAAGTCCAAGTCCATGCTCTGAGTTCCAGGTAAGTCCAAGTCCAGGCTCTGTGCTCCAGTCCACGTCCAAGTCCAGGCTCATTGTTCCAGTCCAATTGCAAGTCCAGGCTCTGGGATCCAGTGCAAGTCCAGGTCCAGTCTCTGTGTTCCAGTCCAAGTCCAAGTCCAGGTTCCGTGTCCAAATCCGAGTCCAAGTCCCGGTTCCGTGTCCAAGTTTCTAGTCATGGCTCCGTATTCAAGTTTCTTGTCGCAGCTCCCTGTCCAGGTTCGGAGTCCGAGCTCCGTGTCCAGGTTCGGAGTCCCAGCTCCGTGTCCAATTTCCGAGCCCCGGCTCCGTGTCCAGGTTCCGCCTGTTTGTCATCCTACGTTCACGTCCATGTAAGCATCTAATCCACGCTTCCTTTTTGTCCTGGCAACTATTAATAAAAAAAAAAACACGCTTCCGGTAATGCTACTTACGTGTCCGTGTCCTGCTTTTAAGTCCGCTTTCCAATCGCCGCGCACATTGGAACAGAAAGCTTGTAAACTGTGTGAGAGAGAGGATAGGTAGGTGATAGAGAAGGGATGCGCTGAGACCGATGTTTCGAGATATGTCTATTTTTATGCAAGGGGTATCATGAACAAAGCTAGTGAGGTTAGATCGTGGATTAGTACTTGGAGCTATCATGTTGTGGCCATTGCAGAGACTTGTATGGCTCAGGGGCAGCTGCTTGAAGTGATATACTCTAAATATGAAGGAATTTTCAGTTGGAAGACGGACACTACCGTGGCTGACAAGTGAAATCAAAGCCAAAGTAAAAGCAAGGAGAGCATACAAGGAAGCCAGAGCTGACGTGAAGGTACAGGATTGGGGAGCTTTTGAAAACTTGCAAAGGGAAACTAAGAAGGTCATTCGGAAGGAAAAGGAATAACGCGAGGAAGCTGGTGACGAATAAAAAGGAAGATACTAAAATCAATTTTTAGGTATATAAAGGGCAAAAGAGAGTCGAGGGTAGATATAGGACCAATATAAAATGACGCTCGAGATACTGTAATGACAGATGCAGAGATGGCAGTGAAACCGAATGCTTATTTTGCATAAGTCCTCACAGTGGAAGTGTACCGGACATTCAAGAGTGTCAGTGAAGTGAAGTTTTGCTGTGAAAATTACGACTGAGAAAGGTGCTCAGGAGATTTAATGGTCTCAGGGTGGATGAATCTCCTGGACCTGATCAAATGCACCCTTGGGTTCTGAAGGAAGTAGTTGGAGAGATTGTAGAGGCATTGACGATGATCATACAAGAATTGCTAGATTCTGGCATTGTCCGAGATGACTGGACAATTGCAAATGTTACTCCGCTATTTAAGAAGGCAGGGAGTCATCAGGAAGGAATCTACAGACCTGTTATCCTGATATCAGTGCTTGGGAAGCTGTTGGAATCTATTGTTAAGAAAGAGTTTACGGAGTACCTGGAGCGACATCACAAGGTAGGATAAAACCAGTATGGTTTCCTGAAAGGGACATCCTGACTGACAAACGTACTACAATCCTTTGAAGAAATTATAAGCAGGGTAGACAACGGGGATGTAGTAGACGTGGTGTACTTGGGTTTCCGAAAGGCCTTTGATAAGGTGCCGCACATGAAGCGCTTAGCAAGCTAAGCGCCCATGGAACTATAGGGAAGTTACTTGCTTGGGCGTAGCATTAGCTGGACGGCGGAAAACAGGGAGTGAGAATAAAGGGATCCTATTCTGGTTCGCTGTCGGTTACCATTGCAGTTCCACCGGGGTCGGTGTTGGGACCACTGCTTTTTACGATGTATATCAATGATTTATCCTACGGAATTAATGGATTTGTGGCTAAATTTGCCGATGATACAAAAAAGAGGTGGAGGAACGGGTACTCTTGAGGAAACAGAGAGCCTGCAGAGAGACTTGGATAGTTTAGGGGAATGGGCAAAATCGTGGCAAATGAAGGAAAATGTTGGAAAGTGTATGGTAATGCACCTTGGTGGAAGAAATAAACGGGCAGACCATTATTTAGATGGGTAGAGAATTCAAAATGCAGAGATGCAAAGGGACTTGGGAGTCCTTGTGCTAAATGACCTAAAGGTTAACCTCCAGGTTAAATCGGTTGTGAAGAACGCGAATGCAGTGTTGCCATTCATTTCCAGAGGTATGGAATACAAGAGCAGGGATGTGATTGGTGAGGATCTATAAGGCACTCATGAGACCAGAATTGGGGTATTATTAGCAGTTTTGTGCTCCTTATTTGAGAAATAATATATTGACATTGGAAAGGGTTCAGAGAAGCTTCTCGAAAATCATTCCAGGAATGAAAGGGTTACCGTATGAGCAACGTCTGGAAACGCTTGAGCTGTATTCCGCTGCGTTCAGGAGAGTGCGGGGGGGGGGGGGGGGGAGGAGCGTGAGATCTTATAGAAACATTTCGAATTAACAGGCCTGAAGACATTAGATATGGCAAGGTTATTTCCCATAATAGTCGATTATAGGACAAGAGGGCACGACTTCGGGATTGAAGGTGTCCTTTAAGAACTGAGATTCCTTTAGTCAGAGGGTGGTACGTCTGTGGAATTTGTTGCCACTAGCGGCTGTGGATGACAAGTCAGTGGGTGTATTCAAGGCAGATATAGATAAGCTCTTGATTAGCCAGGGCATCAAAGGGTATAGGGTGAAAGCAGGGGAGTGGGGATGACCGGAAGAATTGGATCAGCCAATGATTGAATGGCAGAGCAGACTCGATGTACCGAATAGCTTACGATTTTATATCTTATGGTCTTATTGTCTTAAGTTCTCAGACTGCCAGGCTTCAGCTGTTTCAGAAAGGACAGGCAGGGAGGCAAAAGTGGTCGGATCGAGTCACTGCTGATCAGAGACAGCATCACGGCTCAGAAAAGGAGGAAGTGATGGAGGGCTTGTCTACTGCGTCTCCGTGGGTGGACAATAGGAACAGGAAGGGGTTAATAACTCTACTGAGTGTTTTTTTTTAAATATATAGATCATCCAATAGTAACAGAGACATCGAGGAGCAGATAGGGAGACAAATTCTGGAAAGGTGTAACAAATAATTGTTGACGTGGTGGGAGATTTTAATTTGCCCAATATTGACTGGCATATCCCTGGTGCTAGGTGTTAAGATGGGGTAGAGTTTAAATGTGTTCAGGAAGGTTACCTGTCACAATATATAGATAAGCCTACAAGAGGAGTGGCTGCACTTGATCTACTGTTGGTAAATGAACCTGGTCAGGTGTCAGGTATCTCAGTGGGCTGTGCTGGGAGCAAGGGTGGAACAAAATGCAAGACTCAAACACATCATGTGAGGTTAACTTATATTAATTTTATTGCTCGGTGCAAAGCAGAAGCAAGAATAGTGAACTGGACAAGGACTCAGACCTGAGACAAGGCTGGGAATAAGGGTATGGGCTAGGAGTCGGAATCACGGACCGCCAGGGCCAGGACCTAGTACTTGGAGCCACCGGGGCCAGGTCTCGGGACTTGGAGCCGCCGGGCTCAGCACTCGGCACTTGGAGCCACCGGGCTCAGCACTCGGCACTTGGAGCCACCGGGCTCAGCACTCGGCACTTGGAGCCGGCAGGGCCAGGACTTGAGACTTGGAGCCTCCGGAGACAGGAATTCTGTTTTATTCACGGCACAGACTCAGACACAGGACATAAAACACTGAGCCGGGAATCCTCCGTAAACACATGACGGAGTCGGGAATCTTCTTGACACAGTGACCCAGTATTCCTTGGTACAAGGCCGGGATCGCTTTTAGACGTACGACATGGATACGGAGACCACAGAATAATGGACAGACCTATAACTGGGCTCAAGTACGCTTCAAGCCGCGGCGAGCTCATGACTCACCACAGCGGGTTAACTTTGACTGACCCGTACTGACAAGGGAAGGCGGCTTGCTGGCACTTGCTCCGGGAAGAGACTAGGCTTTCTCCGTCCAGATGACATGGGCTCGCAGTACTTTCGCTGACTTTGCAAACGCTGTCGCGCCGAACGGCTGAAAGCCAGAAACTATAAACTGCCGGTTCAACCGAGAGCAAATTGCCTCCAATCACCAAGCCCGAGGGATACGGGAAAACATGGAACCAAAGGGAAACAGGGAGTCAACGGTCCGGATCGTATCATAAACAAAGTAATTTTAAAGGGACGCCGATCCGGACCGTGACTGTGGGAGAGCATTTTTGAGGCAGCGATCACAATTTTATCTCCTTTACCATAGCATTGGAGAGGAATAGGAACAGACAAGTAACAAGAGCATTTAACTGGAGGTAGAGGGAAATATGAAGCTATCAGGCAGAGACTTAGAAGGAACAGAGTTCTCAGGAGAATGCATGGCAGAAATGTTGCAAATGTTCAGGGGATATTTGCGTGGCTTTCTGCATAGATAGGTGTCAATGAGACAGAAAAGAGATGCTACGGTACAGGAACCATGGTGTACACATAATGAAAATATAGTCAAGAAGAAAGGCTTACGAAATGTTTAAAAAACTAGGTATTGATAGAGATATATAAAATGATAAGGCTAGCAGGAAGGAGCTTGAAAATTAAATTAGGAGAGCCAGAAGGAGCCATGAAAAGGCCTTGGCGAGCAGTTTAAGGAAGACCCTAAGGCAATCGACAGGTCTGTGAAGGGCGAGAGGATAAGATGCGAGAAAATAGGATCAATGAACCGTGACAATGGAAAAGTGTGTGCGGAACCAGAGGAGACAGCACAGGTACTATTCACTATGCAAAAGGACCTTGGCGATTGTATGGATTTCAGCAAGGGAAGGGATTTGATAAGGTAGTCCATGCAAGGCTTACTAAGAAAGCAAGGAGACATTGCTTTGTTGACCCAGAATTCGCTTGCCCATAGATAGCAAAAAAATATTGTAGACGGATCATATTCAGATTGGATATCAGTGACCAGCGATCTGCCTCAGAGTTCTTTTCAGGGACCCCTTCTGATCGTGATTTTTATAACTGACTTGGATGAGAAATTGGAGGGGTACGTTACTAAATTTGCTGATAACACAAATGTTGGGGATATTTGGATAGTGTGGAGGGCTGACAGAGTTTAAATCGGGACATCGCTAGGATGCAAAATAGGGCTGAAAAGTGGCAGTTGAAGTTTAACCCATTGCCATAGGCCCGTCTGGCTATTCCCCATCTTGCTATTACCTCCTTAAATGGGCCTTAATCCCCTCGTCTGATTTTCAATCATTCCCAGTTCCTCTAATTACAACACACCCCACCTGTATTGGAACCACTGGACTTGTCCGGAGTCCCCGCAGAATAGCATAACCTGGGACAGGTATTCAGCAAACAACGGGCTCTTTCCCTGCCCCCGCACCGCCCGTATGATTGCGCTATCTTCCTGCTGGCCGGGGCCTCGTTAACTAGCAGTCGTCTTTATAACTTATCCCGACCGGACAGTGCATTAGTGCGTCCCTCTCGGACAATACATTAGTGCGTCCCTCTCGGCGGGCATTATACGACCTTTATCCTCGCCGGTAGGCGCCGGTTTCTTCTTTGGATAGAAGGAGGATGGGTCAGTTCGTGCCTGTATTGATTACCGAGGCCTGAACAATATAACAGTTAAAAATAAGTACCCACTATCCTTGATTAACTCGACATTTGAACCATTTCAGGGAGCCACCATCTTCTCAAAGTTGGACCATCGTAGCGCCTACCATCTAGTCAGGATGAGGGAGGGAGCCGAGTAGAAGACGGCCTTTAATACACGTCTGAGCCACACAAATGCCCCGCCGTTTTTCAAGCCCTAATCAGTGATGTGCTGCGGGACTTCATTAAACGCTTCGTGTTCGTCTACCTAGATGACATCTTAATATTTTCTAGCAGCCCCCAGAAACACGTTCACCTTGTCCGACTAGTCCTCCAGAGACTGTGGGAGAGCAGGTTAGTTGTGGAGGCCAAGAAATGTAAGTTCGACGTCCCTTTGGTCATCTCCTTGGCGATATCATCGACAGCGGGCAGGTGAGGGCAGCTCCTGATAAGATCCGGGCGTTGGAAGAATGGCCCAGACCCACGTCTCGCAATCAACTTCAGCGGTTTTGGTGGTTTGCAAACTGTTATCGCCGTTTTATCAGGGATTACAGTCGAGTGGCGGCGCTCCTTACCGACTTACCTCGCCTACCAAACTTTTTGTTGGGGTTCCGAAGCTGATTCGGCTTTCACTGACCTGAAGAGGCGGTTCAGCTCACAAGAGCCCGAGGTATTTCACCTCCCCAATGTCCAATGGACTGATCGCTTCAACACCGAATACTTTTTCCTCTTTTATTTGTCTTTTTAAGACAGTATTCAGCTTGACGAATGCAGTAAAATTTGTATCTCCCCGTCGGGGAATTGAACCCCGGTCTCCCGCGTGACAGGCGGGGATACTAACCACTATACTAACGAGGAATTGGTGGTGGTATCCGAATATATATTATTCCGGTTTTGTAATGCGACAAACAGCAAACGATGTGCAGCTCTTCGAGTTTGGAAGTGATTTTACTCACTTACCTCCGGTCTGTGGGAGGATGGCGACCACAACTTGACATAACAGGAACTGCATCGGAGTGACCTGATTCAGAAAGCAGTCCGAGTCACAGTCATAGACCACTGAAGACAGTTCAGGACACGAGTCTCCTGCAGAATGATGGAACGATGGTGATATAATGGTGAACATATCTGTCTTCCAGGCAATTGACGCAGGTTCCATTTCCGATGATCGTAGTTAATCGACTTTTAATATTCTTTCATCGAATCTATCAGATGTAAACGTCTCATAGAACCCGATCCGTGCGGACTTCTACAGTCCGAATGGGCCTAACCTGCCAACTCGGGTACGAATTCCCCAAATTATTTAAATCGAAGAGAGTGTAAAATTATTATTCACACTGGGCTATCAAGTGGATCAAGGGTGGATTTCCTGTCTTTCACATTTTCCCGATGGACCGACCAATGCAGCTTCCTGCTGTCACTATGAACCAGATTCTCACAACAAACTAGGACACACCAAAACACGTCGGATGATGTGTTCACACTGAGTGTTCTCAGTCCACTCACCACTCTGTCTATTTATATCCTAAGCGATCCCTCTCTCCAATACACGATTAAATTAAACCCTTTAATGCGATTAACAAATGTAATCTAGAATCACAGAATCATTCAACCCTGAAACAGGCCTTTCGGCCCGTCACGTCGATGTTGAGAGTCAAGTACCAATCCCACCAGAAAAGAATCTCACTTATCAGCTATTGCCTTCCGTGCCTTGATGATTCAGGTGCTCATCCAGGCAATTCTCTAATATTGTTGGAATACGTGCCTCCACTAGCCACTCCGGCATCGGTTCCAGTTTCCAGCCGCCATCTGCATGAAGTTCTTCCTCTCATGCTGTCTCGGTTTACACACGTCAGGACAGTTTCCTACTATTCTGAACGGCCCCCGTTAATTTGATATGACCTACAAAGACCTCCGTCATCTCCAGCGCTCCATGGAAACGCCCGCAGTCTATCCAGCCTCGGTTTATACCGGAACTCTCCATCTCTGGCAAAATCCTTGCGAACATCCCATGCATTCAACACTCCAGTTAGTTTACAGAATGCCAAAGTTTTCAATTCTCGAATCCGCGGTAAACTTGATAAGTCGGAGCTGGTTTCTACCGACTGGACGACCATGGGCCCAGCGCGCTCCCGCTGCGCCACTCTGCTGTTGGCTGAACGTGGTGCTGAGCTGCTCCGTTGTGGACGCTTCCCATTCTTTTCCTTCATTTTTATTTGTCGATTCTTTGCTGACGTCACATCGTTCCCCTCGCGAGCTGCTGTTTGGTGGTTTATTTCCTCGCGTGTCTCTCTGCCCGTGACTCTGTCTGTCATTCAGTGCTTGCTACCTCCTGCCCCGTCCTGTTATTGCCTCTGTGCTCCGACCCTTCCGGAGGCCTCGTTCACGACATGTCAGCCGTGAATGTGTTGTACGTTATTTAATGAGTCCGGTTTCAGTGGCCCTGCTGTTACACATTCAGTTACTCTTCCACTGTGTCTCTTCCGCGTTCTCTCTCTTTGCCTCTGGGTTGTTCATTGGGATAGACATCAATGGTTCGAACAATGGACACCAGCTGAGTTGCAGCCGAGATTATCGGAGGACACTGTTATTGGGTATTTTGAACTTTACGATGTGTTGACTCACACCTAGGTGGGTTAATTTATTGTATCCAGAAGTGTCGTTAACATCTCGTGCCGTATAGCTAATTGAATAAATAACAGAATCAAAAGGATCGCAGCAGATCCGGCTGCTGTGCTTTTCTGTCCTGCTGATGTGAAAACTGGGGTTCGAGGATTTCGGCCTACTCCGGATGCTCCGGGAGCAGATCCGTTACCCAGTCTGTTTCGAGATGCTGTTAGCTTGCTTCTCTTGTTTGCATAACGTTTTTTTTTTCTTTCTCTTTCTCTGCGCAGTGGTTTTTAGTGTTTTTTTAATTGGGTTATTCGAGTTTCTTGGTTTGTGGCTGCCTGGATGAAGGCAAATCTGAAAATAAATATGTTTTGAATAGTTGAGTCATTACTCATTAATAGAATCTGCCTCTATCTCCCTCTGAGAACGGGACATCCAGACAACTCCGCTCGCTTGCCGGCAGTCAGGGGACCCTACCTGAGGAAGGATACCTTAAATGACTGAGTGGGTGCGGCAAAGGGACACTAGATTTGTCCATTCAGGACACCTTAGGCATTGATCGCCGATACTCTCCAGAATAATCTAATTTCTTCACACACTCAGTGAACCCTGAGATTTGGAATTCTGAGGATGTGCGGCTCAACAGGAAAGCAGTTCAGTCCATGTTGGCGGCAGATCTCTCGAATGTCAAGAGTGACTCACCCGATAGAATTTCCAATGAACACCCTGAATTCATAACAAGACCCTTGAAGCGCAATGCAATAAAGGGTTTTAATTTCCTTATTCCATAGTTTCATCACGAGACGGCGAAACAAATAACACTTTGGTAGAAGGAATGAAGAAATTTGGAATTACGTGGACACGGATTACTCTGAGAGGACCCGCCTCTCCCGCAGTGGAACTTGTGCAGTGAAACCTCAATGAATTTCTGGTGTGTCGCCTAATCACTCGGCCATGACAACTGCTACCACACAGATAGTGAGGCAGAAGGACATTTTCATGGGATCCTATCACTATGTCCCGGGTCGATTGGGCTCAACATCAACGCTGAGGGTCAGAGAATCTGAACTAACATCCTCTCCACATCCACTCTATCCAGGCCGCTCAATATTTGATAGGTTTCCATGAGATGCTCCCTCATTTATCTGAATTCCAATGAGTAGAGGCTCAGAGCCGTCAAATGCTCCTTGTATCTTCACCGTTTCATTCCGGGATCATTCTCGTGAGACTCCCCTGGGCCCACTCCAATGCCAGCGCATCCTTTATCAGAAATGGGCCCACAATTGTCTACGATGCTCCAAATGAATCTGATCAATGTCTTACAATTCATCTTCATTATAACCTTGCTTTTAGGTGCTAGTCCTGGCGGAATGAATGCTAAAATTGTATTTGTCTTTCTTACCACCAACTCAACCCGCAACTTATCCTTTAGGGAATCCTGCACGAGAACTCTCCAGCACATTTGCACGTCTGATTTCTGAATTTGCTCCCTATTTGGGAAATAGTCTTTCTGTCAATGTGCCTGACCATACATTATCGTACTCTGTATCCCAGCTTCCACTTAGTTGCCCATTCTCCAAGACCTTCTGCAGACTTCCTGCCTCATCAATATTACCAGCCCCTCCATCTAATTTTCTATCACATACAAAGCCATCAATTTCGTCATCCAGATCATTGACAGATAAGGTACAAGGCAGAGACCCCTCCAGAAGACACCTAGTTACCGACAAACGACTGAAAATGCCATATTTATTCCCAGACTTTACCTCCCAACAGTCGCCAATATATTTTCGATTCTCGTATCTTTCCTGCAATACCATGAGCTCTAGTTTTGTTTAGCAACCTTTTTGCATCACTTGACAAAGGTCTTTTGAAAATCCCAGTTAACAACACCCACTGACTCTCCTTTCTCTATCTCGACTGCTATTTCTCCAAAGAATTCCAACAGATCTGTGTGGCCAGATTTCTCTAAGAAAACCATGTTGGCCGGACTATTTTATCAGACGCCTGAAAGCACATCCTTACGAATGGACTACAGCATTTTCCCAACATAAAATCCATGCCAACCGGTCCGTAATATCTTGTCTTTTGTAAACTTAAAATTATTTTTGCAATTTTCCTGTCGTCTGAACCATTCCAGAATCCAGTCATTCCTGAATAATCACTATTAACGCTTCCGTGATATCGTCACCCACTTCTTTCATAAACCCGCGGTGTAGTTCATCTGGTCCAGGTGACATCCGGAATTTCTAACATACTGCTGGTATCAACATAAAATGACAGACGCAAAAAGCGTAAGTTCCTCCGCTAGTTTTGTCCCCTATCCGATTGCCATCGTCTGAAGTTTACTCTTGTATTTTTAAACTTCCTACCTACCTGAAAAACGACTGTCTGTATCCTCTTTCCATCGGGCAGAAAGCAGAAGAGCCTGAAAGAACGTATCACAGGCTCATGGATAGTTTCAATCCCATTGTTTTATCTACTGAATCGTTTCTTAGTACGATAAGGTGTACGTTTGTCCTCACAAGTCACCTCGTTATGATGCAGCACCTTATTATTTACCTGCACTGTGCTTTCCCTGTCGCTGTTACACTTTATTCTGCACTCTGTCGTTGCTTTACCTTGTGCGATCTTAACGCACTGTGCAATGATTTTATCTCCATGGACAGTATGAACGAGAAGGTTTTCACTGTATCTCGGTACATGTGTCTAAAATATAACAGTTTAAATTCCCATCGCGGCCGCAGTAGGGAGCCCCGGCCTCCCTTCAGCGCAGCGTTTCCCAGCTGCCAATGAAACACAACAGAAACAAATCTGCCGGATCAGTGGCCGCCAGCCTGTCGGTTAACAGCCGGACGCGCTCACCGATGCGCCGCAGAGACAAGTTTTGTGGAAAGTAGGAATAAATGGTTCAATTCTGTGTTGTAGAACGTGACCGACAATCGCTGCTGGGCGGGACTCGGTTTTTCACAATCTACATGACTGGTTTGCATCAGAGAGTCAAACAGAAAATGTTGGAAGTACACCGTAGTCAGGACTCGAAGCTGCGCGAGGAAATCCCAATGGTTTCAGGGTGCATCGCCAAACAATTCGGCCACGACTACACACTCCCACTGATTTCCCTTCTGGCATTTATCCAAACGGAGGAAGTGCTGCGCCTGGCCGTTCACCTCCTCCCTCACAACATTCAGAGTCCCAAACAGTCCTTCCAGGTGAGGAAACACTTCAGTTGTGAGCTTCTCTGGGTCATATACTGTATCGGATGCTCCAATACGGCCTCATCTACAACTGCAAGACGCAAGATAGATTGGGGAAACATTTTGTGGAACAACTTTGCTCCGTCCGCAACGAGTAGGATTTCCCAATGGTCAACCATTTTAATTCTGCTGCGCATTCCCATTCTGACATGTTGGTCGTGGATTCCTCTACTGCCACGATGAAGCCACGCTCGGGATGGAGGAGCAACACTTCATATTCCGTCTGGGTAGCCCTCAATCTGATGGAATGAACGTCGATTTCTCTAACCCGCTAATCTCTCCATTCTCCTCCTTTTGCTTTAATTTTCTGTTCCGGATTCCCTCTTAAGTCTTCACGTTTCCCCACATGTTTACCGCCTCTCTCTAGTCAACCCGCCCCTCCAAACTGATTTCTGCCTTTCAACCCTTTTCCTTTTCCACCAATCACCGCCCAGCCTCTCAAATATTCCTCTTTACCCAGCATATCTAACTTCCATCTTAACCTGGCTTCTCCTATGGCCCCCAGTTTTCAATACTGCACTGTCCCCAATATATCTACCTCTTGTTCTCAACTGGCTCCACTTATCACCTCCCAGTTTTCAATCTCCCCTTTCCCCAACATATCTACCCTCCTTCCTCACCTGTCACCTCCCAGTTTTCAATACTCCCCTTTTCCCATATCTACCCTCCTTCCTCACCTGTCACCTCCCAGTTTTCAATCTCCTTTCCCCAAGTTATCTACCCTCCTTCCTCATCTGGCTTCACCTATCACTTTGTAGCGTGAATCCCTTCTCTTCCCCGACTCTCTTATTCTGGCTTCTTCCACCTTCCTTTCCAGTACTGATGAAGGAACATGGTTTTTTATTCCTCTCCATAGATGCTGACTGACCTGCTGAGATGCCCCAGTGTTTTGTGTGCGTTACTCTGATTCTTGTGCCAAAAGATACCCATCATTGATCGCCGCCCACCTGGTTTTTGATTCCTTCCCCCCCCACTCCTTTCATTGCCATAGACTGCTGTCCTGGGCATTCCCCACAGTTCTGTTGTACATATAACATAGAAACAAAAGTCCCGATGATAACAGTCAGTCACTCACTTGGTCTCACCAGATCCGCGGCTTTTCTTCTGCCTGATCATGTTCGCCCACTTTGTCTGAAACTGAAAAATACCTTATTTTCTCTCTTTCCTAGTGGTGACGAATGGGGCTCCGCCTGAAACATTATCTGTTTCCCTTTCTACAAATGTGACCGACCCGTGAACTTCGCAGAGGAGCAGCAAGTCGCCGCTTTATTTAACTTGCACGTTGATGTGAACAAGAAGCGAAACGTCCCTGCTCCTGGATTCACAAAACGACCCGGAGAGTCGCGGTGAGATCCGTAAGGCAGTACCAGCGACCGGCCACTGGAGGGAACCGAGGGTCCGGGTCCTGTGTAGCAGCGCAGAACACTTCAGAGTTCAAAGTAAATTCAGTATCAAAGCACAAATATGCTACTATTAGATGCATATTCTCGAGAGGATTCACAGTAAGTGAAAGAAACAAAATATAATCAATGAAAGAGTGCACACAAGACGGACAATCAATGCAGAAAACATAACAGACTGAAAGTACAAAAACGCAAAATAATAATCAAATAAAGTTAACTAATGGAGCAGCAACCCTCCATGGAAAACATCCCCATAATCTGAGCAGACAGGGTGTGAAGAAGGAGACGTGGAACGCTTGGGTCAGAGTTGGAGACATCTTCCCAGAAACAGAGGGGTTCGTTGTGGCATTACAGGGCCAGGTGTTTAACACAAAAATGTTACAAATCCATAATAAAAGCCCAACAAATTAAAGTCGATAATTGCAGAAAATGACAAGAGACACCAGAAACAATCCAACACATTACAGGATGGAGCAGCAGTTTAACTCAATCTGATTGCTTACACAGGGACAGTCAATTGACAAACATCACTGCTTTAAAATGCAAACTCATAAACCTTACTATAAGTACAACCCTGTTCTAGATTAGGGTCAGAGTCGTACAATTATTTTATGACTGATCCATTACAGGACAATCTATAATAACCGTCTGCATATATAATATTACTGGATTAAAAGGCAATTACAACGTACATAATCGATATAGCCATTGCAAGCACACATAACCTACAACAATTAACAAGTGAAAAGCACCAGAACTATACTGAATTGAAAGAAGAAACTGAAAGACGATCGAGCATGAACAGGGTATATATTGTCCCAATGGTAATATCAACAACTATCATCTCAAAGTCACTACACAATAGCATTAAACAGTTAGGCCAGCAAAGCAATATTTCTGTAAATCTGCTGAAAACCACTATACTATGCACCAGTAGAATGGCCCGAAGTCCGGAGTTATTGAAGAATGAGTGTGCTTCAGCACCCCCGTACTTCAGGCTAGCGTGAGCTGAGAAAGTAATAACAACAACAACAAAGCAAAAATGTCTCTAGCATGAAATGTCCGGTTTGAAAGTGAGTTGTGGAAACAGTCAGTGTTGGTGTGAGTGAAGTTCAGTGAATTGATCCTTCTGGTTCAAGTGGCGATAACAAATTTAAACATGAAATACATTGGTGCCCTGTAAGAGTTTCTGTTGGTTTGATCGTCCATGTACAATATATTAAGTTTATGTCAACATGAATGTAAGCAAGACAGGTCGTGGTAGTGTTCTGTTTTCTATGTGGGTTTTTAATGACTGTATTAGGAACACACGGAGCGTACAGCGAAGGCCACTGGATCAACAGCGTCCCTGAATAGGCTGGAACCACCAGCATTTCGGATACAGTGCCGAACGCGCTGACCGATTGCGTCGTAGAGCCCAGCTGAATAAAAGCGGAACTTCAGGTGCACTTCTGGTTTTGGAGGCGGCGAACACAGATCGGTGTTTCGACTGGCTTTTTACAATCTGCATCCGTGAGAGGAATCAAGGCGTCAAAACCGATATAAACACGTAGTCGGCAGGATTCGAACCTGCGCGGGGAAACCCCAATGGATTTCTAGTCCATCGCCTTAACCACTCGGCCACGACTACAAGTTCTTCACAGCTGGATTCAAATCCCGGAGTCAGATAAACAGGGTTGATCCTGAACTAAAAGCGGGGATTGCTGGAAATATTCAGCAGATCTGTTAGCGTCTGAGAAAAGAGAAACCGAATTCACTTTCAGCTCCATGACCTTTCACCAGGAAATCAGTCACTGAATTGGATGGAGTCTCAGTCAGAGCAGAGCAGGATCGGGAGATGTAGAATCCTTCTGCGGGGATTAAGAAACTCCTCGGCTAAGACGACCCTGATGGGAGTATTTTATAGGCTTTCGGATTGTAGCCACGGATCTGGTCTACAATTTACAGTGGGAGACAGAAAAAAACATGTAAGAAAGGTCAGATTACGTCAGAGGGAGTATTTCAAAAAGCATATAGATGGAAAATCAAGTTGACGAATGCATGGAATGCCTCCGAGATATCTGTTTGGTTGAGCCTACTGGGGAATAAACAATTCAGCACTGGGTGTTGTGTATTTTTTGGACTACGTTGTTTTTCAGTTGCCTCTAACTTGGCTGCAGTCTGGACAGCTGTTGTGAACAAGCCAAGGTAGATAATCCATCAATGGATTAAACACACAGTAGTAATTAAAGCACGCTGCTGTTCAGAAGCGATTGGTGTTGGAATTCTGCTAATGAGTGGCCTCAGAATGGTCGAAGGCTCCACTGAAGGTTGCATGTAGGACGAAGTGTGTAAAGGAAATGAGGCTAATGTATGTTGGTATTTGCTTGGTGTGGTGAATAATACTCATCGCATTGATACTTCAAGCATATCTGACAAGAAGGGAACTAAGTTGCAAAGTTTTTTTTTGGTTTTTAATGTTTTAAAAATGTTATTAAACTATGGGCTCTGTTATCCAAGACTATTAAATATTATGTGGGTTTAGCTAATGACGTTTTGCAGAATCCATCCCTTTTGGAATAAAGTTTGGAACTGAGGTTTAAATGGATATGTTTTACTTCCCATGTTATTATTGCTTTGCTCTTTGTTCTGATGGTTACACAAGGTATTTCCCCCGGTGTTGTTTTTTTTTAGGCCAATTTTAATAAGTTCAGTGTTTGAAAAGCACATGCCATTCTAAATTTTTTTTGTTGATCGTTTAATTTCTTATAGCTATGTTCTATTTTAAAATTATTAATTCCTGTTAAATTCCTTGATATATGGTATGAAATTAGTTACGTTATCATGTTTCTTCACGCTTTTGTTATGACATTATTTTTAAATCCTTATCGGTATTTTTTGATATAGTCATGAATTCTGCTGTTCCTTTTGTGCTATATTCACTGAGACAAAGAGTAATGTGATCCCCAGAATTTTCCGTGGATGGAAAAGGAGGAGATGTTGGCCACGGAAGATTTCAAATATGTAACATAACATAGAACTCGAACGGCTCAAGGACAGTAGAAGCAGACAGAACAAGTATCTTTGTACCAGACACGTACTTGGAAGTGAATATGTAATTTTGTGGAACCGTTTTACATCTTCCATTTTATGAGCTGAAAATTTTGGTATTTTAAAGTAAACACAACGTTGCTTCAGGTAAATTGCGGGTTAAGAAATCTTTTCCAAATTAGAAGTTATTGTGAAGTGTATTTGATATAATATAACATGCAAATGTGTGAATGTTGGGGTCAATCCCTGCCTGGAGTGATTGAAACTGTCACAATGGCGGGGGGAGGGGGCGGTTGGCGTAGATGGTGGACCCAACAGGAAGACACAGACACTGAAGTACAAGGAACAGGACTTGACTAGGGCAGAGACGTGACAGGATGCAAACGAGCACGAACGAGAACACAGACTTGGGTTAGGACATGGACAAGACAGGGAACCCGGACAAGGAACTAAGCACTAGGAGCCTAGCCTTGGGCTCCGAGCCAGAGACTGGACAAAGAGCCAGAACCTGAGTCTGGACTAGGGCTCGGGCCCTAGAACCAGGCAAGGACAGGACAAAACTACAGGACAAGACGTGGCTGGGGTCTAGAGTCTAGGGGCTTGAGGCTGGGGTCTTGGACTTGGCTCTTGAGGCCTTCAGGCTGGGGTCTTGGCTCTTGGTTCTTGAGGCCTGCAGAGGCTGATAACTCGAAGGCTGAAACTCGGAGACAGACTGCGAACTGTACATAAACATAGAGCCGGGATTTATACTTCGAAAAGCCGGGACTCATCTTTAACACGACACAAACATGAGACAGGACAGTACATAGACAGAGAGCCGGGACTTATCCTCAGACAAGCCAGAACTCAACTTCATCTGCACACCAAGGTGGGACGCGTCCATCTGTCGGGTAACGGCAGAACGGTCAGACTTACCCAACAGAGGCAAAGACAAGACAAGACAAGACAAGACAGGACAGGACCCCATGCAGGGCAACGGCAGAACTGCCTGACTTACCCCACGGAGGCGTGGACAAGACAAGACAGATCTCCCCGCAGGCAACGGAAGAAACGGCTTGACTTACCCCCACGGAGGCAAGGACAAGAAGAGATAAACACCAAAGAACTACAGAAAGTGCCACCTCTGCATCGGGGTTGCTCCGAGTCGCAGTTCGGCCAGCAACCTCAGCTGGCTACAGAAACAACCGGATCCGTACATAGCTCGGAGTGGCTGGCAGCCACTCAGCTGGCCCTGGAAACAGCCGAATCCATACCGCAAAGACAGCTCCGACTACTGACAGCAAGCCTCCATGAAGAGATGGTTCTCCAACGCGACCTTAAGATGGGAAGTGGCCGCTCGAGCCTTCCACAGGCAGGTTGCTCTCAGGGTATCATGACAAGACAAACCAGCAGCCCGCACTCAACCCCAAGGCTACTTATATTCCAAGCCACAAGATGGGAAACAGGTGCCTATGATTAACTCAATCAAAACAAGGGACATTTGGAAGACCGGGAGTCCTGAGTCCACGGACTGGACTGTGAACCGGAATGCAGACTTCACGGAGCGGACCATGACACAAACTGGTTCCTGAAGGGAACAAAGAGCCATAAATTACCGATTGACGCTTGCTGGGAAGAGGGCAATTAATGGTTACTGACCTGGAGCAGAGTCAACAAACAGGAGAATTCAAGCCAATCAGATGGCCTACAGTCAATGACACTGGAATGGGATAACTGAACTGGAAAATATGAATATAAAAGTGGAAACTTCGAATGTGCTAGCAGCAATAACTCTTTCTAGAAACCCACCATCGCAAGGAAGAACTCCCAAGTCGGTGACTGAGAGAAGAAAGGGTGGATCACTTGGCCAACTGAGATGCCCTAGTTTGGTGATATAGATGAGAAAAATAGTCTGAGTGAGTATTGGTATAGCGCGAACAGCAGAATTCCTGTTCTAAGTTGTTGGCCCGTTGTCGACACAGTTACGTTGGTGTTTATGCAGAGACAATGAAGTGCGAGTTTTGATTACTGTATTTACAGAGTGAATTTCCTAACCTAGTTTGATGGGACTATCGATGGACAGGAACAAAAATACTCTTCAAAAATTCCATTTCTTATCTTGCCTATAAAATGATCTGGTTAATTTTGGAGAAGTTGAAATGTCTGATTGCTGTAATCCTATCTACAAAATGACATTTCTGTGTGATTTGCCAGCAGATCTGCTCCTCAGAATTTTACCAGCTATGGAGAGAATTACAGTATAATCCCAGCAATGTGGTTGTTGGTGGTTATTTTATTTATTCCTAAACTCAACTCATACTTACATATTCATCGGCTTTTCTAAAGAACATGGACAATCAGAATTTTCTTTCCCATTTGCTGATGCGTGAGGCCGGCGCCATTTGCAGGAATAAAACCTGCTGCAGAGTGAGGATTGATCCGACAGAGAGCGGCTCGGGATCTGGTGGAATCACATGGCGCATGGGAGCCGCTTCACTCCTCGAAACTCCCGCAACATGGAGCGACAGTGGTATAGGGATGAGCACAGCTGCCTTTCAATCAGCTCACCCGGGTTCGATTCCCGGCGATCGCCATGAGTTTATACCTGTTTTTCAGCACTTGTCACATAAACGCCTCGGTCTGGAATCACTCAGCCACATCACTTCCTTCTCTATGAAATGACATTTCTGCCCGTCGTTCTTCTGCCATTTTAGACCAGTTTTTCTCTTCCCTATTTGTCTTACCGTCATCGTAAATTGGTGTCGCCCTATCAGAGATGTCCCCCGTTTCACTTCCCACCCATCGTCTCACCTTCTTTGACACAGAAAACTATCTTCTTCTCTCATCATTTCTAATTAAGTGTCAAGATCAGAAAGCGTAATCCTGTTTCATCACTCACAAATGTTTCTTGAGGTGATGAGTGTTTCCAGTATTTTCTGTTCAATCTATTCAATACCAGACACAGCTTCATGCAGCGGAGAACAAGATGTGTTAGACAAACGCTGAGCACAACAGCAATTGTCGTTTTACCCGCGACGTTCTCAACAAATCTCAGAAAGTGATGAAGTGAGTGGACGGAAATTTCAGTTAGAAGTACAAGTTTTTCTTTTTTAAGTTAAACGTGTGTTGTGTACACAGGTGACGTGACGGCGATTTGCGGTAAAAAAAAATTCTGTTGAAGAATAGCAGACGATGGTTTCGATGTGTCGGCCTCTGCATAACAGGCCCAGCACATTCCCGCTGCGCTAAAAATTCTGTTGAAGAATAGCAGACGATGGTTTCGATGTGTCGGCCTCTGCATAACAGGCCCAGCACATTCCCGCTAATTTTGACGCTTTACCCCGATTATCTATTGTTTTGTTTGTTGGATTATATTCCCTGTCTAATTTCCCTCGTGTCTCTCTCACGCTTTTACCTTCCTCCCCGTCCTCCTTTCCCTTTTCATCACTTCCTGCCCCGTCCGGTTATTATCCGGTCTCTGTGCTCCGACCCAGCCGGATATCTCGACCCGACATTTCAGCAACGGATCTGATTTTCATTATCATTCTGACCCTATTCCTACGGCCCTGCAGTCAGACACGCTGGTTATCTCCCTCTGTGTCTCCTTGCCTTCCTTCTCTCTGTCAGCGGGCTGTTATTTAGGCTATAAACACAGGTGCTGGAAATCCCGAGCACAGAATGCCGGAGCAAATCACCAGGTCAGACAGCATCTCTGGGGAGGAGTAAACAGTCGGTGTTTCCTGTGGAGATGCCGCCTGGCCCGCTGAATTTCTCCTCCATTTGTGTATGCTATTTCGGTCAGTCTCCGACATAACGAGCAGCGACCGCAGTCTGAGGTGCAGCGGAGAATACACCCACACTCCAGGAATTATTTTGTCCAAACCCGAGTCTCGTTCACCTCCCAATCCGTCCATATGATCGAATGAAGGTCAGAATTCCGTCAGTTTTCAATAGTCCGCAAATCACTGGGTCTGAATGTGAAAGTGAGCTGCTGTCAGCAGTCCTCCCTCTCCTCTGTAGAGTCCTGCCGTCGGATGTCCTGCGATTCTCGTACCAGACGGTTTACCAACTGGTTAGAGCTCGCTCAATGATGCTCCTGTGAAATAAAAACAGATTGAAGAGGGGTTGGGGAGGTCTCACTGAAGCCAGGAAGTGGACACACCGGTGCGCTTTCTTGCTGTTCTTTGTGGCGTTCAGAGCGCAGGTTTGGTGGTCCACTCTCTCTCTCTTGAGGAGCCGTTTATTTGCGGTAATGAGCGGTCCCCTGGCCTAATGAATCATCTCTTTAGTTTTGTCCACGTTGAGACTCAACGCATCATTGTGCTGACTGCAAACCTGACGATTGGGTTTGCGTTTTGCAATGTTCAAAATTCAATGCTCACCAGCGTGGAGATGCCGGGGATCGAACCCGGGACCTCATACATGCAAAGCATGCGCTCTTCCACTGAGCTACATCCCCACTTAAAATGCAGAAGTGTTCAGGTCCAAACATTCCTGCATATCACAATTGAGCAGTGCGACACAGATAGTGTCTGATGGCCACAGTCATTCGGCGCCGAGTCTGCTGCACCATCCAGTGCGATCATACTTAATCCTTGTGCAGTTCTCTTCTTAAACACCATGATAATTTTTGTGGAATGAAACCAATTAGACTCCAGCAGAATGATCACGAAAAAGGAAACACGTACCACATTCTGAAGGATAATTTCAATCTCGCTGTTCTGTCTATTGAATGGTTTCCTTGTGAAAAAAGATGGACGCTTGACCTCACAATCTACCTGTTATGACACTTCACCTTATTGTTTACCCGCACTGTGCTTTCTCTGTCGCTGTTGCACTTTATTCTGCATTTTATTATTTATTTTCCTTGTTCTCTCTCAAGGAACTGTGTAATGATATGATGTCTATGAATAGTATGAAAGAGAAGCTTTTGTCGCATATTGTATCTAGGTACGGCAGCAGAAAGGGAGCACGGACACTAAACACGGGGACACAAAGAGACAATTCCAAACTCAACGATAGATAGTTTCTTCCCTTGGCGCAGCAATGCTCCACTCTCACTCCAGCGGTTGAACTTGATGGGGATACTGACGAGGATGCAGGCGAAGGTTTCAGGCAGGAAGGGAACGGAACAGTCCAGCAAACAATCCCTGGTTTGCAGAGGTATTTATGTGCCAGACCGAATTGAGAATCGCCCCTGCTATTTCTGCACTAACCTTCAACAAGGACAAAGGGATACCTTACGAGGCCATGAAGTATTTACACCCCAATTTGCCCCCTCTTTTGCAATCAGAGTATTGCCCATAACCTCACTAATGTTTTACCTTAGTTATGTAGATCGTGCGTCCGTTTCCTGAGAAAATTAAAGTAAAACAATATTCTTTTAAGTTCTCCCTAATCTCCTTTGGTTCCATTTACAGATGACCACGCTTGACCATCGTGAAGGCCAATGTTGTTTCCTCGCTATCCTTTTGCTCTTAATATATCTGTAGAATCCCTTGGGATTCTCCTTCCAGTTGTCTGCCAAAGCAAACTTATACTTTCCTTTCCTCTCCTAATTTGCCCTTTAAGTGTTGTTTGCATTCTTTGCATGATTAAAGCATCATGCGTCCCTCGTCCCTGGTCTATCAAGGTGAACACTCGTGTCCCAGTCTATCGAAGAGGGCGAAATCCTCAAAACTGTCAAAATATGTAAGCACATCATTCTCATTCCACCGCTGGCTATTGATGTCACTTTCTGCAGAAAGAAGGAGCAGGTCGTTGTTCTCCATGGCCAGAGACACCGTATCTGTATCTGTATCACACAACCGAGTTAATCATGGGGCGATACATTCCCCAGTCTTTTGAACAATTTTGTCCCGCGTATCCACCTGTTCCTCGCCTCGACGCCCCAGTCACTTTGTGTCGTCCCGTCGCCTCCCATAACTGAACAGGCTGACGCGCTTGGGAAGCGGATTCATCTGTGCCGGATGGACTTCATTGCAGAGATATGAAAGAGGTAGCTGAACAGATGGCGCATCTTTTCAAGAATCACTAGATTCAGAAATGTTTCTGGAAAGTGGAAAATTGAAACTCTCTCTCCACCTTTCGAAGAATGGAAGGGGGCAACAACCATATGGCCTGATTTCAGTGTTTAACATGATGTTGGAGTCCATTAATAAGCATTATTTTACAAATAAATTATTTTCTTGTTAACTGATTTTTCAATAAGGAGACAATTCAGACATTAGGTACAAATGGAGTTAGGTGCCCTTGTGCAGGATTCCCCAAATGCTGACTTGCAGCTTGAGTTGGGAGTCAAGAGGTAAATACAATGTTCGCATTCAGTTTGAGAGGACACAGGTACAGTGTAATCTCATTTTAGAAAGGCAGAGACGAGTCACGATCAAGTGATGCGTGGATTTATTCAAGAGGTAACAAGTAGGCATGGTGCAGGGTTTATCAGTAAATTTGAGTACGTTTCACAAAACAGGCAGGTCAAAAACATTTGTACACATTACTCTCTGTACAGTGTGAGAGTGTGGGTTTCATTTCGTACCTGTCAATCTCTGGTGTAGGTGAGACTGGGGGTTCATTCTGTACCTGTCAGTCTCTGGTGCAAATGAGACTGAGGGTTCATTCTGTACTTGTCAGTCTCTGGTACAGTGTGAGAGTGTGGGGTTCAGTCTGTACCTGTCATTCTCTGGTACATTGTGAGAGTGTGGGATTCATTCTGTACCAGTCAGTCTCTGGTACATTGTGAGAATGTGGAGTTCATTTTGTACCCGTCAGTCTCTGGTACAGTGTGAGACTGTGGGCTTCATTCTGTACCTCTCGCTGTCTGGTACAGTGTTAGAGTGTGGGGTTCATTGTGTACCTGTCAGTCTCTGGTACAGTGTGAGTGTGTGGGGTTCATTCTGTACCTGTCAGTCTCTGGTACAGTGTGAGTGTGTGGGGTTCATTCTGTATCCATCAGTCTCTGGCACAAATTGAGAGCGTGGGGGTTCAATCTGTAACTGTCAATTTCTGGTATAGTGCAGAGGTTTAGTGCACAGTTTACCTCGAAGTAATGTTAATTCAGTTTCATTACTACAGTTGATAAATTTGTTTAAATCTTCTTTGAACAATTGGACACAATGATCCGCATGAATACAGTATCTCAGAATCAATGCTATCAGTCAATAACAGCATCAGACACAGGAGCAGTGTTATGCGACTGGGCCCATGGAGTCTGCTCCTCCATTCGATCGTGGCTGATTTATTATCCCTCCCAACCCTATTCTCCTGCCGTCTTCCCATAATGTGTGACACTCTTAATATTTAAGAACTTACCTACGTCCGCTTTAAATAGACCGAGTAACTTTACCACCAGAGCCGTCCGTTTTTAATATACAAATCACTTGGCTTCCTCAGCAATGAATGCCACAGATTCCTGTCTTCTATTTCCGTAGATAATGCATTCCGTTCGGTGCAGTCCTCTGCCACAATCCTGTCCCAGAGAATAAAGCTGTGGGTCTGCGCCAATCTTTTCACCTCCTGCCCAACAGCGTGAAACAGCATCCGCATCTCACCAAATGCATTCATCTCCCTAAGGTTCAAAGTTGAAAGATTAAACGAAATTTATTACCGAAGTATATACTCGTAACCACATGAGCATCCACTGTAAATACAATGAAACACAATAGAATCAATGAAAGACCGCACTCAAGAAAGACAGCAAACGAGCAATGTGCAAAAGACTATAAACTACGCAAATACAATAAAGAACAAACGAAATATTAATAATAAATAAATAATCAATAAATGCCGAGAACATGAACAGACTTGAAAGTGAGTCTATGGGTTGTGGGTACAGTTCAGTGTTGGGTAAATGAAGCTATCCATTCCTCTTCAGGAGTCTGATGGTTGCGGGGTGATGGACCTGTTGATGTGTTACCTCCTTCCTGATGGAGCTGTGTGAAGAGAGTATGACCTGCATGGCCGCGGCCCTCTATTCCGTGTAGATGCGCTCAGCGGTGGGGAGGGGCATAACTGTGCTGGACTGGACTCTATCCATTACGCTTTCTGGGCTTTTCCGTACAAGGACACTGGTGGTTCCATGCCAGGTCCTCTTGCCACCAGTCAATATACTCTCCACCACACATCTATTGAAGTCTGTCAAACTTTTAGATGACATGTGGAGCGCTGCCGTGCCTTCTTTGTAACAGGAGGCATGTGCCGGGCCCAGGAGAGAGAAATGAAATGATAACACTGAGGAAGTTATATTTCCTCCTTCATCCTTCCCTCGCTGCTGCTCTCTCGTCCCTCTCCATCCGCACTGCGCTCTCACTTGGCTTTTGGCATAGATTCCCTTCTCACTTCTTTCATTTAATTTCGTGAGCTGAGTTTGTCAACTCACTCCTATAATGCTACTTCCGTGATAGCTCAACTACCTAAAATGTTTCCACTGCTTCTTACGGTGTTGTCTTCCACAGCACCGTCTCTTCAAAGGCATAACACGCTGCCAGGAGGTTATGACCATCGCATATTTATTGATGTCCGCATGCAACGAATATTTAGACAGGTCCTCTGAGGTATTTCCAGACCTGTTTTTTTTATATCCCCTCTGTGTTGTCACATTTACACTTTCAGTTTTCCAGCGTAAATGCGCGTGTGTGTGTGTGTGTGTGTGTGTGTGTGTGTGCGTGTGCGTGTGTGTGTGTGTGTGTGTGTGTGTGTGTGTGTGTGTGTGTATGTTTGTCTGTGTGTGTGTTGTTTGTGTGGATGTGAGATTCACCAGCAGTTATAATTTCAATTTAATATTTGGGAACTCATTCCCAGACCAGAGAAACAACTCATATCAAGAGTCTGCCTCTGGGAGGGAAAGGGTCAGTTTCGTAAATCAAAAAAGGTACTTTAATTACATTTTCTGTGGCTGGTTTTGGTATGTGTTAATAGCTTTTATTGAATTAATCAATCCGAATTTTATTTCTACAACATAAGAACATTTCTCAGAATATCTACTTAAAAAGCTGAGAAGATGGCTGCACGACGCAGCACGCAGTGGCCACTCCGGAATGAATATCTGTAATCTGTCAAGTAGGGTGCCGTGCACAATCCTGATTTGATGGAGGCGGACGTGAGAAACACAGAGGAACATCTGGTGAAACTTCTGAAATGCCAATTTCGCTGTCGCTCTACTGTGCGATCCAGAACCTCCAGAGGGGAGGGCCCCGAATACTCAGCGTTGCCTGTTGCTTGGCGGCGCGGGCCAGGGTCGAAGCTCTCGGCAGAGATGGTGCCCGGTGCTCGGTGTCGGAGGCTCGAAGTTTTTGGACGGACTCCGAATCAGCTGTGATCGAATGCTTCCATGGTGCTGCATCGGCAAGTTTGCAGCGCTGGAGGTTCATGGCAGGTAGAGTTTTTCATCCTTCTACCGTCTGCGTGAGATGATGGGGCTATCGGGACTTTGAGACTTTTTTTTACCGTGCCCATGGCCTGCTCTGTATCAAATGACGGTATTGCTTTGCACTGTTGGAACTATACATGTCTGTTATAATTATGTGTTTTTTTTGTCAGTTTTAGTCTTGTTCTGTCTTGTATTTCTGTGATATCATACTGGAGGAACATTGTATCATTTCTTAATGCAGGCATTACTAAATGACAATAAACAAGGACGGAGTATCCTCATAATCTAATCTAATCAAAGATTTGGGGAGATGTTATGAGGAAGCAGATTCACCGGTTTGCCAAGTGAGATAGAAGACACGGATCAACACACACAAAATGCTGGAGGAACAGGCAGCATCTATGGAAAAGAGAACAGTCGACGTTTCAGGCCGATATCCTTCAGCAGGACTGGAGCAATAAAAAGATAAGTGGTAGAATTAAAATGTAGGGAAAGGAAAGGATGAAGCCAAGTGAGTGGTGAAACCGGGAGGGGCTGGGCAGAGCAAACAGTTGGGAAGTTGTTTTGCGAAAGAGGTACAGGACTGGAAAAGAGGGAGTCTGATAGGAAAGGACAGAAGGCCATGGAAGAAAGCAAATGGAGGAGGAGCACCAGAGGGAGGCGATGGACAGGCAAGGAATTC
This sequence comes from Mobula birostris, assembly GCF_030028105.1. Lineage (NCBI taxonomy): Eukaryota > Metazoa > Chordata > Chondrichthyes > Myliobatiformes > Myliobatidae > Mobula > Mobula birostris. Next base: position 27,758,554 of record NC_092397.1, read on the forward strand.
AAACCCCATCTCCAGGTTCGTGACTCTGAATTGAAATATCGGTGGGAAACCCCAGATGTTGAAATTCCGAGCAACACACACAAAATGCTGGAGTAACTCAGCAGGCCAGGGGATAAGCAACTGCCTGCCTGTCTTCACACCGTCCCACGTGGAGAGTTAAAACCCGACCCTTACTGTTTCAGTTACAAAGCTGTGGTGGTGAAATGGAAAACCCGCCCCGCGTGGCAGGGAGGTGCGAAGCATCAGCGATACTCCACATCTCCCCATCTGTCACTCACTGGTCCGGCCGTGATGGTCTGAACATGACACCAACAGGTAATCCCGGTGGAGGAGTTGCTGCGTTTGAGGTGAGTGCTTGCAGTACATCAACGTCGCGAGTTCCGCTCACAAGGTGAACTGCGGGTTCAACACTGAAGCAACTCCGACATTCATTCAATCATCAGGACAGGATTAGGAAGTTAATGGCACCTCGGCTGAAAACGTCCTATTTATTAAAAATGAGCCTACCAGTGGGATGAATTATCCGTCTAGACAATTAAGTAAAGTAAAACACATTTCGCGGGTGAAATATCGGGAACGAGGTGCAAGACGGGACAGAACACAAAAGGCACGGAGATAATAACCGGGTGGGCCAGAAAGTGGGGAAGCAAGAAAGAAAGGTGGAGAAAAAGAGAAAGAGGAAAAACAGGGAATGAACAAAAGAAATGAAGTACGTTTGAGTTTGTATACGAGAAAGAGACGGAATGGACCCAGACATATACTGGCACAGACCCAGACCATGACATGTACAGACACAGGCATATACAGACAGAGAATCAGACCCAGACATTTACAGACACAGGCATAAACACATACATACATTCACACAAAACATCGCGCAACATTCACAGTTCTACAATTCTTAATAATCCCTGTAGCAGAGTGGCGCAGCGGAAGCGTGCTGGGCCCATAACCCAGAGGTCGATGGATCGAAACCATCCTCTGCTATATTCTCTGTTGGCGGCAGCAGATATTCATCCTCATGTTTTGAAACACCAATGTGTCACATCATACATCCAGAGAGGAAACCGCATTTCAATTGAAATTCTTCATTTATTCCTACTTGTTTAATTCTTGTCTCTGTGGCGCAATCGGTGAGTTAACCGAAAGGTTGGTGGTTCGAGCCCACCCAGGGACGCTAGTATTCCGGTATTTTTTTCTCTCTCCTTTGTAACCGAGAAAATGTTCAGCAGCATCTATGGAATAAAGTACACAGTCGGTGTTTCAGGCCGAAACCCTTCTTCAAGATCATGAAGCAGCCTAGCCTACTGAGTTCCTCCAGCCTTTTGTGTGTGTTGCTTGGATTTCCAGCATCTGCTGCACATTTTCTCGTTTGTGATTCGACTAGTGCACGACGAAGTCTCTTCCATGGAATTGGATTGGATTGAATTGACTTTAGTAATTACGTCCTTCACATACATGAGGAGTAAAAATATTTACGTTACGTCTCCGTTTAAATGTGCAATGTGCAATTTATAGTAAATATGTAATAGATATTACTATATTTATTACAGTCAATATGACAAAAATACGATTCTATCAGCTTGAATTAATCAGTCTGATGGCCTGGTGGAAGAAGCTGTCCCGGAGCCTGTTGGTCCTGGCTTTTATGCTGCGGGACTGTTTCCCGGATGGTAGCAGCAGAAACAGTTTGAGATTCGGGTCACTCAGATCCTCAACAATCCTTCGGACCATTTTTACAAACTTGTCTCTGTAAATGTCCTGAATAGTGGGAGGTTCACATCTACAGATGCGCTGGGCTGTCGGCACCACTCTCTGCAGAGTCCTGTGATTGAGGGAAGTACAGTTCCCATACCAGGCAGTGATGCAGCCAGTCACGGTGCTCTCAATTCTGTGCCTGTAGAAAGTCCTTAGGATTTGGGGACCCATACCAAATTTCTTCAACCGTCTGGGGTGAAAGAGGCGCTGCTGTGCCTTTTTCACCACGCAGCCGGTATTCACAGACTCGTGAGATCCTCGCTGATGTGTATGCCGAGAACCTTTCACCCTCTCAAACCCAGATCCATTGATGTCAATAGGGCTGCGTACTCTGAAGGAGTTTGAATCTTCCCTTCGACGGGAATTAGTGAAACCCTCTCTCACTGCTCCCCCTTTGTGATCTCAGCTCTTGTTTTTCTGCTGTGTTTCATTACCAGCTGGGAAACTCTGCGCTGTCCGGAGGCCGGCGCTCCCTACTGCTGCCGCAACGGGCTCAGGGGGAATTGAATCTGTTCTACGAGTTTCAGTCATATACTGTACCGTAATACAGTTAAAAGCTTCTTATTCTGACTGTTCAGAGAGATCAAACGATTACACACTGTATTGGGAGAGAACAAGGTGAAGCAATAACAAAATGCAGAATAAAGTGTAACAGCGACAGAGAAAGCACGGCGCAGGTAAATAATAAGGTGAAGCTTCGTACCGAGGTGGATTGTGAGGTCAAACGTCCATCCTACCTTATGGGAAACCATTCAATAGACACAACAGTGGGACTGAAACTATCCCTGAGACTGTGACGCGTGCTTTCAAGCTTTTGTACTTTCTGCCGGATGAAAGAGGGAACGAGAGAATATCTGGGGCAGGTCATGTCTTTGGTTAGGAAAATATATGTTCGATTTGACCAGAAAGTGTGTGTTTCCTACAGCGGAGTCCGTGGAACTAACGGACTTCCCGGGTCTAATGCTGTTTTTCTCATTCAGTTTGGGGTCCTCGATCATCCTACATGAGGGACCACCACCATCGTACATGAGGAATTCATCAGATCCATTAGAGTGAATTTCACTCAGAACAAATTGCTGAGGAATTAGAGTTCTGCGTTCATAGCGCTCGGCGAGGGTTTTTTTTAGACTGAAAGTGTACAACCTGCAATGGCCGGGAATGGAAACCGTGTCAACTGCTTGGGAAGCAGCTATGCTCAACACTATACCACCATCTCCACGTGATGCAAACCAGATTCGGTTACTGAATGGTCTCTGGTGCTATAAGATTCTGTAACTCGATTCTCAGTGTCTGAGCTGTTTTCTGAAGGATCGTTCCTCACTCTGTTGCAGTTCCTTTTCCCACCAGTGGGTGTCGCGACGTTCCGACAGACCGGAGAAACACAGCACCTGGGATCCGACTGAAGGGAGAATCGGCCCGAGAGATTCGAAGGGCTACAAATGGTTTCCTGCTTCACGTACCAGTAAATGGAAAACAAATCCTGATTATAAATATCCGTTCAAACAACACGCAGTTAGACGTTAATGGGATCCCCTCCTTTGCCCAGTCCTTGAACACAGTAAGTGACTGAATCGCTGAAGAATTCTGAGACACGTCCAGTCACAAAGTGAGGAGCGGATGGGTAAAATGCACCAGCTCTACACTCAGCAAACAAACATCACAGTGACTCTATGAGTACTCCTACACACTGACATCCGTGTGATAGGTTCCATACTCTTGTTTATTCCTCGCTGGTTCAGTGGTTAGTATCCCCGCCTGTCACGCGGGAGACCAAGGTTCATTTCGCCAACGAGGAGACCGTTTTCCTGCTTCAAATGAAGACGGGATTATAATATGAGACAATCTAGTGTGCAAATAGCCCAAAACTGGAGTGTTTCCCGAGAACAAGGGACATTCATCATTTTGTTTTCACTTTTCCCTCACGACGTCTGTATCTCAAGGCCGTTTGACGTTACACTCAATGACCGAATCCGTCACTCCGAAACATTATACAGAGACTGCTGCCGTGAGATATGAACTCCCGCACTTTCCCAGCACTCGTACCGACTCTCTCAGTTTGTCTGGTTGACTGTGTGGAGAAGACAGGCAAAGGAACAGCTGAAACACTTTGGAGAGAACGATGTCATGGAATGTGTAACGCCGGGTTTAAAGCCACCCTGCCCCTCCCGCAACACTAGACCCTCTGAACGGACGCTCAGAAAATGAACTTAGGGGCGGGGAAGGTAGGATTGATTTTGTGACGTCATTACAACACGTGAGCATTCTGTTCGTAGCTCCGCCCCTAGACCTGATTGACAGCAAAGTACCTGAAAACGGTGCGAGTTGCTGATTGGCTCAGTGGCGTTGGTGGCGCTGGCTGTGAATGTGCGGGGATGATGGGAAATAAAGTAAGTTCGGGTTGGGGGTGGGGGGGCGAAGAGTGTCTGGAAAAGGATCCGGAAATAAAGAGTCCGGGTGAGTGCGGTAAGAGGTTGGAATGAAGTTGGATCTAGATCTGCAAAATGGAAAAAGGAAAACAATATTGCAATCATTTCAAGAGATTTGAGAGGATACTGAAAAAAGGAAAGAAGACTTCAAGGTACTGTTTAAATTTTACCCGAAACAGATTTATTTTACCAATCCCATTAAATTAACTGCAGCAATACACAAAATGCTGGAGGAATTCAACAGCATCTATAGAAAAGAGTTCAGTCGACATTTCAGACCGAGACCATTCATCAGTCCTCAGTTCCTCCGGCATTTCATTTGTGTAGCTTGGATTTCCAGCATCTGCACGTTTTCTCATTTGAAATTAACTAAATTTGATAACTATTTTAGGGAATATAGATTGTGCTCAAACCTTAAGGGGAGGTGATGTGCTAATCGTTAAGATAAGAAACTGTGAGAAGGCATTACATTTGAAGACTTTATTTGGTTAAAAAAGGATGGTATCTGCGTTGCCTAATGAAAATACAGGTATCGGGGTGTTAGGACAGGTGTTCTGGTGGAGATTTCGATAAAGAGATTAAGAATGTAAATAGAATACAAGTGCAAACACGAGGATATCTGCAGATACTGCAAATTCAAGCAACACACACACAAAAGTGCTGGTGAACGCAGCAGGTCAGGCAGCGTCTATAGAAACAGTTACAGTCGACGTTTCGGACCGAGACCCTTCGTCAGGACTCGCCCGAAACGTCGACTGTGCCCCTTCCTATAGATGCTGCCTGGCCTGCTGCGTTCACCAGCATTTTTTGTGTGTGTTGCAGAGATTACAAGTAGTTTGAAATGGAGAAAACATGGACAGTTTAACTGCATTGATATATTTTGATGAGGTGAAGCTTTCAAGTAAAGTTAGTCTGGGGTATGTTAGTTATAATGCACGAGCGCATATTCCACCTCCGCTTAGATGTCACAATGTTAGAGATTTGGGCATCTTGTGGCAGTATCTCCTGGAAAACTAAGGTGTAGTTAGTGTTGTGGAAAACTAAGTATGAAGATTGTGAAGGTGTTAAAGTTTGACTGGTGTAATTGTAGAGGAGAACATAGTGCAGTCTAGTCATAGTCATAGTCATAGTCATACTTTATTGATCCCGAGGGAAATTGGTTTTCATTACAGTTGCACCATAAATAATAAATAGTAATAGAACCATAAATAGTTTAATAGTACTATGTAAATTATGCCAGTAAGTTATGAAATAAGTCCAGGACCAGCCTATTGGCTCAGGGTGTCTGACCCTCCATGGGAGGAGTTGTAAAGTTTGATGGCCACAGGCAGGAATGACTTCCTATGATGCTCAGTGTTGCATCTCGGTGGAATGAGTCTCTGGCTGAATGTACTCCTGTGCCCACCCAGTACATTATGTAGTGGATGGGAGACATTGTCCAAGATGGCATGCAACTTAGGCAGCATCCTCCTTTCAGACACCACCATGAGAGAGTCCAGTTCCATCCCCACAACATCACTGGTGTTACAAATGAGTTTGTTGATTCTGTTGGTGTCTGCTACACTCAGCCTGCTGCCCCAGCACACAACAGCAAACATGATAGCACTGGCCACCACAGACTTGTAGAACATCCTCAGCATCGTCTGGCAGATGTTAAATGACTTCAGTCTTCTCAGGAAATAGAGATGGCTCTGTCCCTTCTTGTAGACAGCCTCAGTGTTCTTTGACCAGTCCAGTTTATTGTCAATTCGTATCCCCAGGTATTTGTAATCCTCCACCATGTCCACACTGACCCCCTGGATGGAAACAGGGGTCACCGGTACCTTAGCTCTCCTCAGGTCTACCACCAGCTCCTTTGTCTTTTTCACATTAAGCTGCAGATAATTCAGCTCACACCATGTTACAAGGATGTGAAGTACAGTACTTAAGAAAGCAGCTGGTTGAACAGGTTAAAGTACAGTTAGGTGTGTCTTAAACAGAGGCCTTGCAACACAGTTAAACCAAATGTTGATCAAGTATAACCAGTCAGATAGAATATGAAGTCAGCGGCTATGTGTCACATCACAGGTCCATTAATAAAGATACTTTACTAGTCAATGAAATGAAGTTTGTGATGTTTATAAAAGATGTGGTGAATTGTGCTGTTCAGTCATCCAGACATACTGAGAAAATTAAAATGATTGTGAAAGCTGCGGAAAAGTATCTCGGTATAACTGGTGTTATGTGGGAAACTGTAAAAGAAGCTCTGATGGGTGGGGTATCTGTAGTTCAGTCTCTTTGTGCAGGTACAGAATGGGATTAAGAATATTGCAGTGGAATGAGAGAAATTCGATGGTCAAGACATTAGGAAGTTTATTTTTGATTCATCAAATTGGCCCAATATGAAAACGGGCTGTTACCGCATTTCCTTTACAGGAAATTATATTGCAGTATGGCATGATAGGTTAGGTGATAGAGGGGGTGGTGTTGCACGTTTAATATGGGAAGGGGCAGGACACAGAGTTGTGGATGTGAATGAAGTGTATGAGGTGTTTGTAGCAGAGGCATTTGATTCAACAGGTAGGGGTACTAAAGTGGTAAAACTCTTGTGGAGAGCTTTTGATTGATTTGTTGGAAAGCATATGTCACTCTAGATCGCTAAGGGTTGTATGGTGTGGGGATTTTTGTGCACAGTTCACTGTGGGGTCATTCATGGAACTGTTTGATTGTAGAAGAATGTTTAGGTATTTCCAATCTTGTGTGATTTAATGATGGGAGGGGTATGAAATGTAATGTTTCTAATCATCTGAAAACTGCTGTAAATTTAACTCCAGTTGCAAACATTCTGGCTGGAGTGACTGAATGAGATGTTATGAGTGAGGAGACAATGGGGAGTGATTACTTTCCTGTATTTATAAGCACAGGTTTGGAGTTATATAGGGGGCAGGAGACTGTTTTTAGGAAGTGGAATTTTGATGAAGCAAACTGGGAGAATGTTGAGGATGATATGGGTTTCTGCAATGAATGGTGATGTCACATTATTCATCAAACTGCGGTGGAAGTGATGCCTGTTAAAAATGACATTAATAGGAGGAAGACTGCACCTTGGTGGATGGGGGAGTGTGCAGAGGGAATTAGGGAGAGAAATAAGGTGTTTGGGAGAGTTGAGAATTATCATTCTCTGAGTGACCTTATTAAGTATGAAAGGGTACAAGCTGTGGTGAGGAAAGTGGTGAAGGTTGTGAAAGAGGTTTACTGGAGGTCATCTTGTGATAGTATTGGACAGGATACTAAACTTGGAGGTGTTTGGGGAATGATTCAGAAAATCAGGGTGTGGAGTTCATCGGGTTAATAACATTCCAGTATTGATTAAAGAAAGTGATTGTTAGAACATAGAACAGTACAGCACAGTACGGGCCCTTCGGCCCACAATGTTGTGCCGACCTTCAAACCCTGCCTTCTATTTAACTCCCCACCTTAAATTCCTCCATATACCTGTCTAGTAGTCCCTTAAACTTCACTAGTGTATCTGCCTCCACCACTGACTCAGGCAGTGCATTCCATGCACCAACCACTCTCTGAGTAAAAAACCTTCCTCTAATATCCCCCTTGAACTTCCAACCCCTTACCTTAAAGCCATGTCCTCTTGTATTGAGCAGTGGTGCCCTGGGGAAGAGGCGCTGGCTATCCACTCAATCTATTCCTCTGATTATCTTGTACACCTCTATCATGTCTCCTCTCATCCTCCTTCTCTCCAAAGAGTAAAGCCCTAGCTCCCTTAATCTCTGATCATAATGCATACTCTCTAAACCAGGCAGCATCCTGGTAAATCTCCTCTGTACCCTTTCCAATGCTTCCACATCCTTCCTATAGTGAGGCGACCAGAACTGGACACAGTACTCCAAGTGTGGCCTAACCAGTGTTATATAGAGCTGCATCATTACATCGTGACTCTTAAACTCTATCCCTGGACTTATGAAAGTTAACACCCCATATGCTTTCTTAACTACCCTATCCACCTGTGAGGCAACTTTCAGGGAATCTGTGGACACGTACCCCCAGATCCCTCTGCTCCTCCATGCTACCAAGCATGCTGGCATTTACTTTGTACTCTGCCTTGGAGTTTGTCCTTCCAAAGTGTACCACCTCAGACTTCTCCGGGTTGAACTCCATCTGCCACTTCTCAGCCCACTTCTGCATCCTACCAATGTCTCTCTGCAAACTTTGACAATCCTCTACACTATCTACTACACCACCAACATTTGTGTCATCTGCAAACTTGCCAACCCACCCTTCTATCCCCACATCCAGGTCGTCAATAAAAATCAGGAAAAGTAGAGGTCCCAGAACAGATCCTTGTGGGACACCACTAGTCACAATCCTCCAATCTGAATGTACGCCCTCTACTGAAATAGAGAAGGTTGAGTTACTGGCTTGGTCATTTGCTGCATGTCACAATCAAGATAATTTAAATGAAGAGCCTAAATGATGTCAAGATGAGGATTTAAGTGAATACACTGATGTGTTGAAAGCCAGCTGTAACAATGATAGTGTTAGTTATGTAGAGTTTATTTGTGTGAATGTAAGAAAGCTATTAACAGTGCAAGTCAGATGGCTGTAGGAAAGGATGATATATGTTAGTGTATGTTTAAGCATATAGCTTACAACTCTTGAGATAATATTAACAAATTGGAATCATATTTGGAGTTTAGACCATATTTCCTCCTTATAGAAAATGATAGTACCTGTTCCGAAACCTGGAAATCCCCACAGGATCCTTCTAATTATAGACCAATATCATTAACATCCCATCTCATTTCGGTAAACTTACAGAACATATGGTAATAGAGTTGTTGAATTATATTTTGGAAAAGAGAGGTGATGGAGCATTTTATCAGCGTGGATTTTGGAACTGTACAATGACATTGGATTCAGTTTTATGTTTGGAAGATGATATTGGGAAAGCACTTGTAAATAAAGAAGTTGTAATTGCAGTATTTTTGTATTGAAAAAACATATGATATGTTATGAAAGGATTAAATTATAGAAATGTGGAGTGAGAAGAAGGCTACATTATTTTTTTCTGAGTTTTTTATTTGTATGCTCCAGGCAGTTAAGGATACGTAAGGTATATTTGGGATTCTATATGGTGGAGAATGGGACCCTATAAGACAGTATTTGTAGCCCTTTATTGTTTAATATTATGATTAGTGATATTTTTTCTGAGATAGGTACTGGGGTGGGGAAATGACCTTTTGCAGATGATGCAGATTTATGGATCAGAGGTATAAAATCCAATCCAATTGTATATAGAATGTGATTAGTGATTAATAAGGTCAAACAGTGGGAATATAGACAGGGTTTAAAGCTTTCAGTAGCTAAAATACATTTTGTGTTTCACAAAGATGATCAATAGACCTCTTTATTGATCCATATCTTCCTCAATAGCAATTGATTTGAAATTATATGGTCAAACTCTTGAATAAGTGTCAGTGGTAAGATTTTATGGCATGTGGCTGGATTATAAGCCGACATGGAAGCACCATATCAGTAAAATAATTGATAAATGTAAAGGAGCACCGAATATTCTTGGGTGTCTGTGTACGTATTCTTGGGGCACTATCGGCCCATCACTGTGACTCTGTAAATAATTGATAAATGTAAAGGAACACTGAATATCCCTGGGTGTCTGTGTGGGTATTCTTGGGGAGCTATCGGCCCATCACTGTGACTCTGACGGGGAACCAATGCTGCCAGAAATCTACCGAGCTGCTCATCCGCAAACTTCCCTTCCAGCATCTGGTGCAGAAGATCAGGCAGGACTTCAAAACCGATCTATGCTTCCAGAGCTCGACCATCAAAGGCCTGGAGGAGATTAATGAGGCTTACCTGGTCGGGCTCTTTGCACCATCCACACCAAGCGAGTCACCCTTGTGCCCAAAGATATTCAGTTGGCTCGCGGCATCGCCAGAAGTGAGCCTCAGCCTGGCCTCGGCAGCAAACACAACAAAATGCTCTTTTAAGAGCCACTAACCTGGAAGAGGAAAGGGCTGTCGCTTTCTCTTCATTACACTGTTGTGTTCACACACATTATCCCTCTGATCTCCCCCGTGGGAGTTTTGGGGTTGTTTGATGGGAAATCCCAATTCTCACACCAACTGATCTATTTGTTTTGGTCTCAGCTCATTTCATCAACACATCAATGTCACACTTTAGCCAAAGATGACCATCCACACCAGCAATAACCCCATCATCTCACAGTCAGTGTGAACTTACTGCTCACGATTCCTACATCCACTCCCAAATCACTCAGTTATATCACAAACAGCAAAGGTCACAGAACAGATCCATGTGGAACAACACTTGTCACCAGCATCTGATCACAAAACTACTCTCTGCCATCACTCTGTCTCCTATTGCAAAGCTAATTCTGGATCCAATTTGCCAAATGGCCTGACTGAGGCCCATATGAACCGTATCAATAAACTTCGTCGGTGACGGCAGACCTGGGTGAGGACGGTCAGGACCCAAGTGCTGGAGTATCAGAGACTAAAATCCAGACACGATAGGAGATGGAAACAACGACGGGGTTCCAAACCAGTCTGTGTCTGGAGGGAAGAGCACTTTGAGTAACTCCTTTGCTCCAAATTGGAGAAAAATAGGTAAATAGAAGAGAAGTAAAAAATTACAATAGAAACTGCAGATTCTGCAGTCTGAAGCAAAAGCAGAAAACAGGAAACTCCAGACCTGCCAGTTCACCACTTGTACTAGGAGAACATTTGGGGCTGTAGCAAAGCAGGAAATTATTGCCAACTTACAAAACCATCAGCCAAAGTTAACAGACTCTGGTGAAAGAGATTCTATGTTTAACAAATACATTTGAGTGTTTGAAGCTGTAACACCAACTGTGGACAACGAGTCCCAGGAATGCACTGAACCAAGATGTCCAGGACACGTTTGATAAGCCGCTCCATCACAGGGAGTTGGGGAAAATGAGAGCTGACCGTGATTTCTGAACTTGCTGATCAGAAACACTGATGGGAACTGAGTTGTGAAGAGCGGTGAGGAGTCTACAAAGGGGTAGATACAGGTGACGTGATTGGACACAGGTCTGACAACTGGGATATTGTGGGGGAGGGAGAGTGTGAACTTGTACCTGACCCTCTGGCTAAAGAAATGTCTTCTTATCTCTTTTCTGAAGAGACATCCTTCTACTCTGAGTGTGTGCCATCTGGTGCTGGACGAACCCACTACAGGAAACATCCACTCCACGTTCACTCAAGTGGTTATAATGTCACTCTCTTCTCATTCTTATGAACTTCAGCAAGTACAGGCCCAGAGCCATCAAATGCACCTAATATGTTAACCTTTTCATTCCCGGGGTCATTCTCGTCAACCTGCTCTGGACCCTCTCTGATGCAAACACATCATTCCTTGGATAAAGGGCCCAGCATTGCTCACAATACTCCTTGCGGACTGACAAATGTCAGCATGGACAAGCGGGCCCCTATTTTCACATTTCTGTGAGAAAAGTAACTAATTTTCATTCTTATATTTTGCTGATTTTAATGTAATCTTCTTCCTCAGTTGTAATTTCTATTTCCCTTCACGATGAAGACTTTGCATTCAAAGTCAACAACATCTCCTCCACAATCACCGTCAGCACTGGTGCACCACAAGGTTGTGCTTGGCCCACGACTCTACTCACTTTATACCTGTGATTGTGTGGCTAAGTACAACCCCGATGACATATTTAAGTTTGCAGATGACACCACTGTTGTTGGGTGAATCAAAGGTGGTGACAAATTTGCCCTCAGGAGGGAGATGTGTGATCTGGTTGAATGGTGCCACAACGACAACCTCTCACTCAATATCAGCAGATCACTGACCACAGGGGCAGGAAACCGGACGTCCACGGATCAGTCATCAGCAGGGGACTGGAGGTGGAGACAGTCAGTAACATTAAATTTCTGAGCATTATCATTTCAGAGGGTCTGTCCTGGGACTAGCAGTAAGTGTCACTATAAAGCAGGCAGGGCAGTGACTCTGCCTGCGTGTAATCAGCGTGACATCTGAAACTTTGACAGATATAGATGCAGAGTGGAGAGTAACCTGACTGGTTTCATCATGGCCTGATATGGAAACACAATGATCAGGAATGGAAAGGAAAATGTCTACAAGAAATTTGTGGAGATGTCAGGTGTAATTTTTTTTACCAGAGCGTGGTGAGTGCGTGGAATAGGCTACCGGCAAAGGTAGTGGAGGCGGATACAATAGAGTATTTTCACAGACTCCTGGATAGGTACTTGGAGCTTAGAAAAACAAAGGGCTCAGGGTAATGCCAGGTAATTTCTAAAATAGGTAGAGGTTTGGCACGGCATCGTGGGCCGAAGGGCCTGTATTGTGCTGTAGGTTTTCCATGTTTCTAACTGGTGGATGCATCCCAGTACATCACAGGCGAAGCCCTCCCCATCATTCAGTACATTTACAAGCAGCACTTCTACAAGAAAGCTGCATCCATCATCAACAACATCCTTCAGCCACCTCATGCTCTCTTCCACTGCTGCCATCGGGAAGGACGTACAGGAGCCTTAGGTCCCACACCACCAGGTTCAGGAAGAGTTGTTACCCTACAGCAGTCATGCTCTTGAAATGGTGTAGGTATCTTCACTGAACTAATTGCATATCCTGCACACTCACTTTCAAGTACTCCACAACTGAATTGCACAGTAATACACATCAAAGTTGCTGGTGAATGCAGCAGGCCAGGCAGCATCTCTAGGAAGAGGAGCAGTCGATGTTTCAGGCCCAGACCCTTCGTCAGGACACAGTAATATTTATGTTTTAGTATTTGCATTATTTGTCTTCTTTTGCACATTGGCTGTCTGTTCAGTCTTTGCTGTTTATAGTTTTCCTAAATTCCACTGTCTTCATTTCCCTGTAAATGCCTGAAAGAAAATTAATCTGAAAGTAGTAACCTGTTGCACCAGATGTCCCAACACAGGGGACCACTGCTACACTACGATAAGGAATGTCTATCATTTGCTCCTAAGACCACATTTCGTTAAGTTGGATCATTTGACTGTACTCCTCCTACCTGCACACAGACAGAGCCTAAGGAACAAGGCTTCAGAGATCAAGATAACCGAGGGGTGGTGTTGGGAGGCAGAGGAACGGTTACAGGATTGCCTTGGGTCAGCAGGCTGAGCCATGTTCATGAACTCATCTCAGGACCTGAAGGACGACACCGGGGTCACTACAGACTTTACTAAAACAGCTGTGGAGTCGTGTGTCCCCACAAAATCATTCAGGCTTTTCCCAAATCAGTAGGCCTGGATGAGCAATGAGATCAGGAACCTGCTGAGTGCCAGGTCAGAGGCATTCAAGTCTGGAGATCAGGAATGCTACAAGAGGTGCAGGTATGATCTCCAGAAACCATCTCTTTGGCAAAGTGGAGATTCCAGGCTAGACTGGAATAAAAGAGAGATGCTTGATAGCTGTGTCAGGGTTTGAATGCCAGAACCTCCTGCAAAGGTAAATCTTGTGATAAAAGGGGACAGCACAGCTTCGCTTCCAGACGAGCTCAATGCCTCCTATGCTCACTTTGTCCACCAGAAGAGGGAGCACCCCCGTGTCTCCCGATGGTCATTTGGTCTCAGTATCTGAAGATGACGTGCAGGCTGCCTTCAAGGGAGTGAATGCAAGGAAAGCATCCAGTCTGGACGGAGTACCTGGCCGAGTACTGAAGACCTGTGCTGACCAGCTGGCTCATGTATTCATGGATATCTTCAACCTCTTGATCTGGCAGTGTGTGGTACCCACCTACTTCAAGGAAGCTTCAATTATTACGGTGGCCAACAGGAGCGTGGTAACCTGTTTAAATGACTATTACCCAATGGCACTTACATCCACAGTGATGAAGTGTTTTGACAGGCTGGTGTTGAAGCATATCAGCTCTTGTCTGAATGGTGACTTGGATCCTCTCCAATTCACCTGCCGAAGCAACAGCAGATGCTGTCTTGTTGTCTCTTCACACAACTCTGGAACATCTGGAGAGCAAAGATGCAAACATCTGGATGCCCTTTATTGATTACAGTTCAGCATTTAACACCATCATCCCCTCAAAGCTGATCAGTAAGCTCTCAGACCTGGGCCTCAATACCCCCTTGTGCAATTGGATCCTGGATTTTCTCAGGTGCAGATCCAAGTCAGTTCAGATTGGCAAAAACATCTACTCCACAATCTCTATCAGCACAGGAGCACCACAAGGAAGTGTGCTTGGCCCCCAGCTCTACTCACTTTACACCTATGACTGTGTAGCTGAGTACAGCTCCAACACCATATACAAGTTTGCTGATCACACCACAATCAAAGGTGGTGATGAATCAGCAAACAGGAGAGAGATTGAAAACTTTGCTGAGTGGTGTATTAACAACAACCCCTCACTCAATGTCAGTAAGACTAAGGGACGGATTGTACACTTTAGGAGGGAAAAACCAAAGGTCCATGAGCTAGTAATCAAAGGATGATCAGAGGTGGAGAGAGTCAGTAACTTTAAATTCCTGTGTGTCACTCACTCAGAGGACCTGCCCTGGACCCATCGCATAAATATAATTGTGAAGAAAGCACAACAGCACTCTACTTCCTCAGGATTCTGCGGAGGTTCAGCATGTCATTGAAAACCTTGGCAAACTTATATAAATGTGTGGTGGAAGGTGTGCTGACTGGCTGCATTACGGCCTGGTATAGGAACACCAATGCCTTTGAGTGGAAAATCCCACAAAGTGTAGTGGATTCGGCCCAGTATATCACAGGTAAAACCCTCACAACCACTGAGCACATCTACATGAAACATTACCATAGGAAAGCAGCGTCCATCAGCAAAGATCCTCACCACCTAGGCAATGATCTTTTCTCACTGTTACCATCAGGTAGAAGGTACAGGTACCTCAGGACTCGCCCCACCAGGTTCAAGAACAGTTACTACCCCTCAACCATCAGTGTCTTGAACAAAACACTCATGTCACCACTGTTATATCGTTATTTCATGCTTGTTATTTATTGCTATTTATTTCTCTGCATTTACACAATTTGTTTACAGTTTATAGTTCCTCATATTTACAGTTCACAGTTACTGTTCTATAGATTTGTTAAGATTGCCCGCAGAACAAGATTCTCGGGGTTGTCTGTGAGAATACATTTGAATTTGAACTTTGAACAATATGGTGACATATGCGCAGTGTGATAACAACTTACTTTGGATAAAATTTTGGCTTTGACAATATTTTTCCGTGATGCTCTTTTATCATGATCCAGTTCCAACATATTTCATCCAAAATTATAAAAAGATTATCCACACAAAAATATAGAAAATACAAACATGACATATTTATAAGATCGAAGAGCTAAATTACAATATGAATATTACTGTGTATAACATACTCAATTCCAGGGAATGGTGGAGTGGGTCACGTCCCTGGAAATCTCCCACTCCCCCCATTCTGTTTACAATGGTCGCAAGTTTTTCAGCCGCTCTGCTGATTGACAGCTCCCTCTGCCCCGCCTCCCCGGCTGCCGGGTCACTGTCACGTGACACGTTGTGATTGTTACCCCGTGACGCGCTGACGTCACAAAGCCCCACCTTTAGCGACGTCGTTTCCCGGGGAACGGGCCGTGGTGGGCGGTAAGTCCGGGGTGGTGGAGTCGGTCTCCACTTGTTGGGGTTTCGGCCTCTCCTCTTCCTGCCCGCGGAACAGTGAGTGTCTGTCAGCGCCTCACTGCACCGGCTCTCTGCCTCAGGTACAATATTTAAAACATATTTGCACAGTCACATGGATGGGAAAGGTTGAGAGGGATACGGGCCTAATGCAGGCAGATGGGCCGAGTTCAGGTCGACAACTTGGTCGGCGGGGATGAGTTGTACCGAAGGGACTGTTTCATTTCTGTATAAACCAGTGACTCTGTATTGGGAGGTTAAATCATGGCAGGATGTACACAGATTCCTGAGAAGTTTCTGCCCCCCTCCCCCACACCTCTCTGGTACTGATTTAGATACCAGTTATTCTCTGTGTGAAATATTTACCCCTCAGATCCCCTTTGAATCCGTCTTTAAACAGTTTTGTCCTATTCTAATGAGAGGCAGTTCTTTGACTGTCGAGGCAAGCAGAACACACAACCCTGTCTACCTGTGATGCCACGTACAGGGAACTGTGTAACAATATTAGAGGCACATGCACAGGGGCTTCAGTGAGCAAGGCCCAGAGGGATATGAAACTAATGCAGGAAAGTGGGATTAGTACAGCTGTGCATGATGGGGAGCATAAATGTGATGGGCCAGAGGGTCTGTTTCTATCCAGTACAACCCTGACCACAGCAGTCCTCCACTGCAGTGGGGTTTGTCACCTTCATTCTCAACTGTGAGCTTGTTCCACTGAACCCCTTATCCTCTGAGAAGACATTTGCACCCTCCCACCGTGACCAAGCTATCAGCCATCTCTCCTAATATCACCCAGAGTACTTCACCAAATTCCCATATAAAACTATTGTTACTGGTGCATAGGGAATGACAGCATTTTGGTAGCCTTTTGAGGGGGTTGGTTCAGTATTTGACCATTAATTCCTTTGTACAACAACAATCCCATCATACTGGGTACTGAATGTTTTAGGTATGACCATCCTGAAGTTCTGTGTTTCAGGTTCCCATTGCACTTTCACTGTCAGTGATTTCTGCATGTCCATACTGACCATCGAGAATCTGTCTCCACTAACTCAGAACTTGGTCTGTCTTCTACCCTGCCTTGGTGATTCAAATGCTCATCCAGATGCTCCTTAAATACCAGCCTGCATCACCCCTTCAGACTGTGTTCCAGATTGTAACCTCCCTCTGGGGAGAAAGGAAACATAGAAAACCTACAGCACAATGCAGGCCCTTCGGCCCACAAAGTTGTGCCAAACATGTAGCTACCTTTGAAATTACTAGGGTTACCCATAGCCCTCTGTCTTTCTAAGCTCCGTGTATCTATCCAAACGTCTCTTAAAAGACCCTATCGTATCAGCCTCCACCACCATTGCTGGCAGCCTATTCCATACACTCACCACTCTCTGCATTTAAAATAAAGAGAAAAAAACAACTTAACCTGACATCTCCTCTGTACCTACTCCCAAGCACCTTAAACCTGTGCCCTCTTGTGGCAGCCATTTCAGCCCTGGGAAAAATCCTCTGACTATCCACAGAGTCAATGCTCTCATCATCTTATACACCTCTATCAGGTCACCTCTCATCCTCTGTCGCTCCAAGGAGAAAAGGCCGAGTTCATTCTACCTATTCTCATAAGGCATGCTCCCCAATCCAGGTAACATCCTTGTAATTCTCCTCTGCACCTTTCTGTGGTTTCCACATCCTTCCTGTAGTGAGGTGACCAGAACTGAGCACAGTTCTCCAAGTGGGTCTGACCAAGGTCCTATCGAGCTGCAACATTACCTCTCGGCTCCTAAGTTCAATTCCACGATTGATGAAGGCCAATGAAGCGTATGCCTTCCTTACCACATAGTCAACCTGCGCAGCTGCTTTGAACGTCCTATGGACTCTGACCCCAAGATCCCTCAGGTCCTCTACACTGCCTTGGTCTTACCATTAATACTATATGCTGTCATCATATTTGACCTACCAAAATGAACCACTTCACACTTATCTGGGTTGAACTCCATCTGCCACTTCTCAGCCCAGTTTTGCATCCTATCAATGTTCCGCTGTAACCTCTGACAGCCCTCCACACTATTCACAACACCCCCAACCTTTGTGTCATCAGCAAACTTACTAACCCATCCCTCCACTTCCTCATCCAGGTCATTTATAAAAATCACAAAAATTAAGGGTCCCAGAACAGATCCCTGAGGCACACCACTGGTCACCGACCTCCATGCAGAATATGACCCGTTTACAATCACTCTTTGCCTTCTGTGGGCAAGCCAGTTCTGGATCCGCAAAACATTGTCCCCTTTGATCCCATGCCTCCTTACTTTCTCAGTAAGCCTTGCATGGGGTACCTTATCAAATGCCTTGCTGAAATCCATATGCACTACATCTACTGCTCTCCCTTCATCAATGTGTTCAGTCACATGCTCAAAAAATTCAATCAGGCTCGTAAGGCACAACCTGCCCTTGACAAAGCCATGCTGACTATTCCTAATCATATTATACCTCTCCAAATGTTCATAAATCCTGCTTCTCACGATCTTCTTCATCAGCTTACCAACCACTGAAGTAAGACTCACTGGTCAATAATTTCCTGGGCTATCTCTACTCCCTTTCTTGAATGAGGGAACAACATCCTCAGTCCTCCGGAACCTCTCCTGTCCCCATTGATGATGCAAAGATCATCGCCAGAGGCTCAGCAATCTCCTCCCTCGCCTCCCGCAGTATCCTGGGGTACATATCATCTGGTCCCGGCCTCTTATCCAACCTGATGCTTTCCAAAAGCTCCAGCATATCCACTTTCTTAATATCTACATGCTCAAGCTTTTCAATCCGCTGCAAGTCATCCCTACAATCATCGAGATCCTTTTCTGTAGTGAATATTGAAGTAATGTATTCATTAAGTACCTCTGCTATTTCCTCCGGTTCCATACACACTTTCCCACTGTCACACTTGATAGGTCCTATTCTTTCACGTCTTATCCTCTTGCTCTTCACATACTTGTAGAGTGCCTTGGGGTTTTCCTTAATCCTGCCTACCAAGGCCTTGTCATGGCCCCTTCTGGCTCTGCTAATTTCCTTCTTAAGCTCCTTCCTGTTAGCCTGACAATCTTCTAGATCTCTAACAGTACCTAGCTCTCTTAACCTTATGTAAGCTTTTCTTTTCTTCATGACTAGATTTACTACAACCTTTGTACACCACGGTTCCTGTACCCTACCATAACTTCCCTGTCTCATTGGAACGTACCTATGCAGAACTTCACACGAATATCCCCTGAATGTTTGCCACATTTCTTCCGTACCTTTCCCTGAGAACATCTGTTCCCAATTTAAGCTTCCAAGTTTCTGCCTGATAGCCTCATAATTCCCCTTACTCCAATTAAACACTTTTCTAACTTGTCTGTTCCTATCTCTCCCAATGCTATTGTAAAGGAAATAGAATTATGATCACTATCTCTAAAATGCTGTCCTGCTGAGAGAACTGACACCTGACCAGGTTCATTTCCCAATACCAAATCAAGTACAGTCTCTCCTCTTGTAGGCTTATCTACACATTGTGTCAAGAAACCTTCCTGAACACACCTAACAAACTCCACCCTATCTAAACCCCTTGCTCGGGGAAGATGCCAATCAATATTTGGGAAATTAAAATCTCCTACCGCGACAACTCTGTTGTTATTACTCGTTTCCAGGATCTCTTTCCCTATCTGCTCCTCGATATCCCTGTTACTATTGGGTGGCCTATGAAAACCACCCAGTAGAGTAATTGACCCCTTCCTGTTCCTAACCTCCACCCACAGAGACTCTGTAGACAATCCTCCCATGACGTCCTCCTTTTCTGCAGGCATGACACTATCTCTGATCAACAGTACCACGCCCCCACCTCTTTTGCCTTCCTCTCTGTCCTTCCTGAAACATCTGAAACCTGGCACTTGAAGTAACCATTCCTGTCCCTGAGCCACCCAAGTCTTTGTAATGGCCACCACATCATAGCTCCAAGTAGTGATACATGCTCTAAGCTCATCCGCTTTGTTCACAATACTCCCTGCGTTAAAATAGACACATCTCAAACCGTTGGTCTGAGCACGTACCTTCTCTATCACTTGCCTGTCCTCCCTCACACACCATCTCCAAGCTTTCTCTATTTGTAAGCCAACCGCCTCTTCCCCAGTCTCTTCAGTTCGGTTCCCACCCCCCAATAGTTCTAGTTTAAACTCTCCCCAGTAGCAAACCTCCCTGCCAAGATATTGGTCCCTGTGGGATTCAAGTGCAACTCATCCTTTTTGTACAGGTCACAACTGCCCCAAAAGAGGTCCCAATGATCCAGAAATCCCAATCCCTGCCCCCTGCTTCAATCCCTCAGCCACTCATTTATCCTCCAGCTCATTCTATTCCTATACTCACTGTCCCGTGGCACAGGCAGTAATCCCGAGATTACTACCTTTGCTCTCCTGCTTCTTAACTTCCTTCCTAACTCCCTGTAGACTGTGTTCAGGACCTCCACCCTTTTCCTACCTATGTCAGTTGTACCATTATGTACCATGACGTCTGGCTGTTCTCTATTCCACTGCAGGATATTTTGGACGCGATCTGAAACTTCCCGGACCCTGGCATCTGGGAGGCAAATTACCATCCGTGTTTCTTTCCTGCATTCACAGAGTGCCTAACTAAAGAGTCCCCTATCACTACGGCCTTTCTCTTCCTTTCCCTACCCTTCTGAGCCACAGGGCCGGGCTCTGTGCCGGTGGCTCGGCTGCTGTTGCTTCCCCCAGGTAGACTGTCCCACCCTGCCCCCCCCAACAGTTCTCAAACAGGAGTACTTATTGTTCAGGGGGACAGCCACAGGGCTACTCTCTGGTACCTGACTCTTCCCCTTCCCTCTCCTGACTCTTAACCACTTGTCTGTCTCCTATGGTCCCGGTGTGATCACCCTTCTATCACCTCGTCGCTGTCCCTGACCAGACAAAGGTTAACGAGCTGCAACTCCTGTTCCCTAACGCGGTCCCTTAGGAGCCGCAGCTCAACACACCGGGTGTGGATATTCCCGTCCACGAAGCTGGGAGACTCCAGAACTTTCCACATCTGACACCGAGCACAGAACACTGGTGTCACACACATACTTCCTTTCCGCAATTAACGCAGGTAAACCTACCTCGCCTCATTATCACCTAAGCCAGTTGAGCCAAAGCCCTCTCACTCTGCTGCCCGCTGGATATGGCGCTCTTCTTTTTAACCTTTTCCCGCTCTACTGGCTGATGTCACGCGCCTGTGCAGTCTTGCCTCTCTTTACTCCGAGTAGTAAAATACCTTCGGTCTGGAAATACTGAGCCGTTCCACTCGCAGCCTTCTTGCTTTTCCTCATCCTCTTTAAACCACACATTTCTCTCGTTAAACTTTTGTTGCACACACCTCATAATTGTCTGCATTAAATTCCATCTGCCATTGTAACAGCTGGACAACGTCCCATGTCAATATTTGCTAGCCTTTCTTGCTGTCCACTGCACCCCTAATCTTGGTGTTATCTGCAAACTTGCTGATCCAGTTTACCACATTCTCATCCAGATTGTTAATACAGATGGAAAACAGCAATGGACCCAGCACTGGGAAGTTTAAACAGGACAGGATGTACACAGTGAATGACAGGTTCCTGAGAAGTGTTCATGAACAGAGACTTTGTGTGTTTCTGCCTCCACCACCTCCTCTGGCAGGTCATTCAGGAGACCATCACTGATCCTTATCCCTCTCAAACCCCCCTCCCATAATCAAGAACATCCACATTAGATATACCCAGTGAATTGGCCACAGCCGTCTGTGGGGATGAATTCAGAGTCAGAACCAGAATCAGGTTTATTACCACCGGCGTGTGTCATGAAATTTGTTAATGTAGCAACAGCAGTTCAATGCAGTACATGATAATATAGAAAGAATAAATAAATTACAGTATGTGTGTGTATGGATATGTTTATTTTGTAGATTGAAAACAGTGCAAAAACAGAAATAACATATATAGAATACATCTAGAGCAGTTTTGTCTGTTTTAAATTGAGAAATCAAATGTCTTCAAACTCCTTGTGAAACATATCTGCTGTCATGCCTTCATTTTACTGTAGCTGCATCGATATGTTGGGACCAGGTTAGATCCTCGGAGATATTGATATCCAGGAACTTGAAATTGTTCACTCTCTCCACTTCTGATCCCTGTATGAGGATTGGTTTGTGTTCCCTCATCTTACCTTTCCTTCAATCAGCTCTTTTGTCGCACTGACATTAAGCACAAGGTTGTTGCTGCGACACCACTCAACTAGCTGGTGTATCTTGCTCCTGTAAGTCCTCTCCTCTCCATCTGAGATTGTACCAGCAATGGTTGTATCCAGCATATTTATGGACGGCTTTTGAGCTACGCTTAGTCGCACAGTCATGGGTAGAGGGGGAGTGGAGCAGTCGGCTAAGCACAATCCCTGAGGTGCACCAGTGTCAGTGTTGATCGTCAGCAAGGAGGAGATATTAATTTGAATTTGAATTGACTTTATTTCTTGTATCCTTCATGTACATGAGTAAAAATCTTTGTTACATCTCCGTCTAAATGTGCAATTTACAATCATAGTAATTTATATTAATTTATAATAAATAGAACAGCCAGTGTAACATAGAAATACACTCAAATCAGTGTGAGTTAATCAGTCTGATGGCCTGGTGGAAGAAGCTGTCCCGGAGCCTGTGTGTCCTGGCTTTTATGCTGCGGTCCTGTTTCCCGGATGGTTGCAGCTGGAATACATCGTGGTTGGAGTGACTCAGGTCCCCAGTGATCCTTCAGGCCCTTTTCTCACACCTTTTGTTGTAAGTGTCCTCAGTCATGGGAAGTTCACAACTACAGATACACTGGGCTGTCTGCACCACTCTCTGTAGAGTCCTGCGATTAACGGAGATGCAGTTCCCATACCAGGCAGTGATGCAGCCATTCAGGATGTTCTCAATTTTGCCCCTGTAGAAAGTTGTAAGGATTTGGGGGTTCCTAGCAAACTTCCTCACCCGTCTGAGGTGAAAGCGGCGCTGTTGTGCCTTTTTCACCACTCAGCTGGTGTGTGCAGACTGCGTGAAATCCTCGGGTATGCTGATGCTGAGGAACTTAAAGCTGTTTACCGTCTCAACCCCAGATCCACTGATGTCAATAGGGGTTAGCCCGTCTCCATTAATCCGCACAGATTGTGGTGTCCCGGTTAGGAAGTCGAGGTGCGAGTTGCAGAGAGACCAGGTTCTGCAGTTTATTAATCAGGACTGTGGGATTGGTGGTATTAAACACTGAGCTATAGTCAATGAACAACATCCTGTCACAGGCTGTGCAGATGCACTACCCCTTGGTATGGAAGTTTTACCTGATCTTTGTTCTAACAGGATGTCCTAGTATTCTGAGGCTGTGCCCTGTGATCCCAGACTGCCCCGCTATCGGAAACATCCTCCCCACTCCATTGTAGGTCTTTCTATTTTTGATAAGTTTCAATGAGATTCCCTCATTCTTCTAAAGTCTAGCAAGTACAGGCCGAGAGCCAGCAAACAATCCTTGTGCATTAACCCTTTTATTGCCAGGATCATTCTTGTGAACCTCCTGTGAACACGTACCTTTTTAGAGAAGGGGCCCAAAACAGTTCACAATACCAAGTGTGATCGGACCAATGCCTTATAAACTCTGAGCATTACATCCTCGCTTTTGTGTTGTAGTCTTCTTGAAATGAATGCTGACGTTGCATTTGATTTCCTTACCACCAAATCAACTGGCAAGTTTATCATTAGGAAATCCTGCACATCGGAGACGTGCCTGACCCCAGTACCCGGGAGGGGGCACCCCACCGTGGCATCTCTCTTGCTGCCACAGAATCTCCTGCACATCCCCTGTACTGTGAGTCTGTTGTCATCACTGCTGTGATTGACCTTTCCTCCCGCGGAGCATCGGACCGGGGTGTCAGTATCACTGACGTGACGGGCTGCTGTTCTCTGGTTTGTCATCCTCCCAGGGGTATCCAAAGGAGTGTACTTGTTGCTGAGGGTCACAGCCACAGGGAGACATTGCACTGTCTGTCTCTTCCCCTTTCCAGTCGTGGTAGTCACCAAACTATTTGCAGCCTGACCTCAGGTTTGACCAACCCACTGAATCTCTGGTCTCAGCATCCCGGAAACTCTGGGTCTGTCCATCTCCAGCACCATTCCCACTTCTAGTGGTCACCCTCATGCATTAATCCTTTTATTGCCAGGATCATTTGTGGCACCTTGTCAAAGAAAGCCTTTTGAAAGTCCAAATATATGACATCAGTGCATCCCCTTTATCCATCCTGCATGTAATCTCCTCAAAGTATTCCAACAGGTTCATCAGGCAAGACTTTCCCTTAAGGAAACCGTGCTGACTTTGTCCTTTCTTGTCCTGTGTTTCCAATACTCTTCAATAATTGACTCCGGTATCTTCCCAACCACTGAGGTCAGTCTAACTGGTCTATATTTCCCTTTCTGCTGCCTTGCTTTGTTAAATGCCTTCCCTTTTGGTTTTACATTAGCTTTGATTTCCTTGTCAGCCGCGGTTGTACTATTTTGCCATTTGAGTATTTATTTGTTTTTGGAATACATTCATCCTGCACCTCCCTCATTCTCCCCAGAAACTGTTACTTCTCTGCTGCCATCCCTGCCAGCATCTCCTTCCAATTTATTTTAGCCAACTCTTCTCTCAAACCACTGTAACTGCCTTTACTCCACTGAAACACTGCTGTGTCAGACTGTACTTTCTCCCTGTCCAATTTCAAGCTGAACTCAATGATACTGAGATCACTGCCTCCTAAGGGTTCTTTTACCTTCAGCTCCCTAATCACCTCCAGTTTATTCAATAACACACAATCCAGTATAGCTGTTCCCCTAGTAGCCCAATGACAAACTGCTCTAAAAAGCCATCTGTTCAGCATTCAGCAAACTCACTCTCTTCAGATCTATTTCCAACCTGATTTTCCCAATCGACCTGCATGTTAAAATCTCCCATGACTCTGATGAAATCTCCCCTTCCACAACATTGCCCTTTTGACCTGCCTTTTCTATTTCCTGTTGTAATCTGTGGTCCACATACCAGCAACTGTTGGGAGGCCTGTAAACAACTACCATCAAAGTCTTTTTTACACTTGCAGTTTTTAAATTCAACTCACAATGATTCAACATCTTCCGATCCTGTGTCACATCTTTCTACTGATTTGTTACCATTCTTTACCAGCAGAGCCACGCCATCCCCATTGCCTACCTTCCTATCCCTCTGATACGTGTAACCTGGGGCATTTAGCTCCGAACTAGAAACATCCTTCAGCCGTGATTTAGTGATGGTCACAACATTAAACATGACAATCTGTAATAGGGCAATAAGATTATCCACCTTATTTCTTACACTCCGTGTATTGAGATATAACAGTTTGAGTTCTGCATTTGCTACCCTTATTGATTCTGCATTCCTCATGCACTGATGCTCATCCTGCTGGCTGCAGTTATGTCCTATCATCTGCCTGCCCTTCCTGACAGTGTGACTGCATGCGATCTTTGCTTTTTTACCATCTGTCCTATCCTGCATCCTTTCACACCAGTTCCCATGCTCCTGCCAAATTAATTTAAACCCTCCCCAACCGCTCTAACAAACCAGCAGTATGCCC
The DNA here is from genome assembly GCF_030028105.1 of Mobula birostris. Classification (NCBI taxonomy): domain Eukaryota; kingdom Metazoa; phylum Chordata; class Chondrichthyes; order Myliobatiformes; family Myliobatidae; genus Mobula; species Mobula birostris. Next base: position 27,784,080 of record NC_092397.1, read on the forward strand.
ACAAGAAAACTAATCTCAGGGTTGTATATGGTGACAGAAATGTATTTTGATAATACATTTACTTTCAGCTTTGAACTTTGTAGTAGAGAGCTGGGTGTTGTACTGGTCTGTGTCCTCACTGGCCGGTGTTGTGCTCTGGCAGCTCAGTGTACTTGGTATATAGTGTCAGTGTTTCGACAGAAGTGTGTCCTTATTACACAATTGATCTTGTCCATCCTGGAGTTTGGTAGATTCACTGGCGACCAGAGTGATTTTTTTCAGACTATTATTGGGCGGAGAATCATTCTGTGATCGTCGAGACTATTTGACCCATCAAATTTATACCAACTCCTGCTACAACATTTCCACAATCCCATTCCCCACTGTACCCACAGCTCTGCAGGTCATTTCCCCTGAAGGACTTGTCTAATTCCTCTCAGAACACTGGTTGTTCCTGCCACCACTCTGCTGAGTCCCATATTTCTCAAGGTGAAGTCAAGAATGTCCCTCTCCCTGGTGGACGACATATTGTTTCAGGAAACCTTCCTGAACACAAATAATGCTCCATCCAAGCCTCGGTGCAAGGGAGTCCCAGTTACTCTGGGGAGGTTATTCACTCACCAAATCTACTCTGTAGTTTTTACATCAGTCCATAACCTGCCGACATATCTGTTCCTCTCTTACTGGCTGTTGTGAGGCTTCCAGTATAATCCTAGCACGGAGATTGCTCCTTTCTTATTCCTGAACTCTACCCACATTGTCTGACTGGAGGAGCCTCCAGGGTGACCTTGACCTTGTGACATTCTGCCTGATCAGCCGTACAGATCCCCAACCTCATTCACCTCCCTCTGGACTGCCTGAATCATCTGAATCCTGGAATGTTTCACTACCAGTCTTGCCCTTCTCTCAGCTGGATCTCTGTAAACATAAAATACTCTGCAGATGCTGGGGTCAAAACGAAAAGTCACTGTTTTGGGCCGGAACTGTAATACCTTTTTTATTTATTTCCTCGCTAGCAGGTGGCACTGGGATTATCCCCACCCCCACCACAGAGTTTCTACTTAACTTTTCCTCAACTCCCTAAGTTCTTTTTGCAGGACTTGTCTCTTTTGTTAGAGCCAATATGGACCACGACCTCTGGCTGCTCACCCTGCCCTTTCAGAATGGCCTGTACTTTTTCAGTTCCATCCTCGACCCTGGTACCAGGGAGGTAATGCATCATCCTGCAGTCTGTCTCCTTACCACAGATACACCTGTCTGTGACCCCGGCTAAAGACTCCCCTGTCACTGAGGCTCACCGAGAACACAGAACAGTACAGCACAGGAACAGACCCTTCTTCCCATGATGTCTGTGCTGAACACGATGCCAAATGAAACTAAATCTCTTCTGCCTGCTTATAATTCATGTGCTTAAATTCTCTGAATATTCATGGACTTGTCTAAAACCCTGTTAAATGTCATTATCATATCTGCTTCCACCACTCCCCAAGGCAGCCCATACCCGGCCCTCACCACTCTCTGTACAAAAACAGAAATCTTACCTGCCCTAACGTCCACCTTTAAATTTTCACCCTGGCATTTTAAAGCTGCACCTTCTCATATTTGATATTTCTACCCTGGCAAGATGATTCTGCCTGTTTACCTTGTCTACACCTCTCATAGTTTTATAAACTTCTGTCAGGTCTCCCCTCAGTCTCCTTCACTCCAGGGAAGACAGTCCCAGTCGGTCTGATCTTTCCTTGTAACTCAAGCCCCGCAGTCCAGGTAACATTCCTGTGAATTGTTTCTGCACCTTTCCAGCTTAATCACATCCTTCCTCTCATGTGACCAGAACTGCACAGGGTACTCCTGGTGTGGTGTCATTATTGATATGTACAACTGTAATGTGATGACCCAACTCCTCTCATAGCCTTTGCCGATGAAGACAAGCATGTCGTGTTCCTTCTTCACCACCGTGTCTACCTGTGTTGGCACTTTCAGGGAATTGCTTACCTGTGCCCCAGGTTTCTCTTTCATCAACACTCCTCAGGACCCTCCATTCAATGGGTACATCCTGACTTGCTTTAACTTCCCAAAATCCATCATTGTGCACTTGTCTGTCACGGTAACAACACTTCTCTGTTTCTCTGCACCAACACCCCAGCAGTAAATGTCAATGAACCATTCACCTCTGAACCTTGGTCATATATGGTTTTATGAACCACTCACTGCTCCCGTCTCTATTTTGTTGTGTAGTTCAGCACCTTGACCCCTCTCTATTTCTCTCGTTTACAATTTATCTCCACATAAATCACAGTCTGACTTTTGATTCCTCCTACCATTCTACATGCCATCACACTTCACCACATTAAACTCCATTTACCAAGTATTCTACTCACCAGCTTCTTCTTATCCTGTTGGAGAGATGAAATGTCCAATCACATCATGTCCCCCACCACATTCCCTGTCATTGACCTCCCTCCTCTGGGTCATTAATATCAATAATAAATCATTGTCGATCCAGAACTGGTCGCTGGGACACTCCACTAGTAATATCATCCCAGTCTGAAACAGACCTGTTATTCTGTCTCAGTATGATGACCAGTCTTCAGTCAGTATTAACACACTTCCTTCCCAGTACTGAGCTCTGGTCTTGTGCACCAGCCTTACATGTGGCACCTTGGCAAATGGCTCCCGAAAATCCAAGAACACCGCTTCTCCAACTTCCCCTGTAAAGTCTCAAATCTCTGGTATGTTTGTCAAACATGACTGAACGTTCAGCAACCCAGGTTACAGGGTCTAAGACCAGGTTCCAGATGGACAGGGTGGTGAAGAGGCTTTTGGAACACTGGCCTTCAGTCAGGGCACCGAATATAGAAGCTGGGATGAAATGTTGCAGTTGTCCAACACGTTGGTTTGGCCGCATTTCGCAAATAGTGTTTAGTTTTAGTGACCCTGCTGTCTGACAGACACCATTAAGCTGGGAAGAGAGCAGAGGAGGTTTACGAGGATGTTGCTGGATCTTGAAGGACTGATTTGTGGAAAGCGTTTTGGTCAATTTTCCCTGGAATGTTGGAGAATGAGTAATGATATTGCAGAGGTGTAAAAAATAATAAGGGGCCTGAGTTGGGTCAAAGATAACAATCATTTTGCCAGTGTTGGGGAATCAAGAACTGGAGGGCATTGGTTTAAGATGAGATTTAATAGGAACCTGAAGGGCAACTTTTCCAGTTGGTGGTGGTGAGGGGGTTACAGACCACGAACTCAGATGGAAACTTTGGTCATCGTGGACAATTTAAGCTGAAGGTCTTGTTTCTGTGCTGTGTGAATCTGACTGTAAACCCTGTTGACTTAGTTCAATGACATTAAACTTTTCGAAATGATTTGCTATTTCTTGATAGATTATCGACTCCAGTACCTGAAGTGAAGTTAACAGGACTACAGTTACCTTCCACCATTCTTCAACAATGGTTTTCAACTAACTGGGACCTTTCTGTAACAGTGAGTTTTGACAGACTTCAATGTCTCTCCTTTCTCTCCAGACTTTAGTGCAGGTCGTTGGGACCTGGTAATGTTTGCTTTTAGTCCCATTAGTTTCTCCCTGGAGACGGCGGTTGTTACACATTATGGCACAATATTGAAATGTCACCATCAGATATCTGTGGGATGTTTTCTGTGTCCCCACTGTGAACACTAACTCCTTGTCGGTCTGATGGTCTGATGTTCAGTGCAGACTGGCAATCCTGCGACACCGCTGGTGCTTGACTCCATCGGTCTCCGCTGTTGCTCTGGAATCATCATCTCCTGCATGGGCAACTGCTTGCTTTACGTATCGTACGTCCCCGACTTGCTTTACGTTTCGTACGTCCCCGACTTGCTTTACGTTTCGTACGTCCCCGACTTGCTTTACGTTTCGTACGTCCCCGACTTGCTTTACGTTTCGTACGTCCCCGACTTGCTTTACGTATCGTACGTCCCCGACTTGCTTTACGTATCGTACGTCCCCGACTTGCTTTACGTTTCGTACGTCCCCGACTTGCTTTACGTTTCGTACGTCCCCGACTTGCTTTACGTATCGTACGTCCCCGACTTGCTTTACGTATCGTACGTCCCCGACTTGCTTTACGTTTCGTACGTCCCCGACTTGCTTTACGTTTCGTACGTCGCCGACTTGCTTTACGTTTCGTACGTCGCCGACTTGCTTTACGTTTCGTACGTCGCCGACTTGCTTTACGTTTCGTACGTCGCCGACTTGCTTTACGTTTCGTACGTCGCCGACTTGCTTTACGTTTCGTACGTCGCCGACTTGCTTTACGTTTCGTACGTCGCCGACTTGCTTTACGTTTCGTACGTCGCCGACTTGCTTTACGTTTCGTACGTCCCCGACTTGCTTTACGTTTCGTACTTCCCCGACTTGCATATCGATTTCCACAGCTAGGGCGCAATATCCATGGTCGACCCTGACCAGCGGAGAGCCATCACCAACATGTTTGCATGTGGCCTCCTCTACTGCTACGACGAAGCCAAGTACAGGTTAGCCAAACAACACCTCATATTCTGACTGTGCAGCCTCCAATCTTGATAGAATGAACATTGATTTCTACCAATTCCGGATATCACTACACTCTGTTTTCCTCACCCCCACTTCTTTTCCCCCATTCTGATACCATTTAACCCCTTCACCTCTCTTCACACACCCTCATGACCTGGCCATCAACTCTGTCTGGTTCTCCACCTCCTTCGTGTCATCCCATGGTCCAAAGTTCTCTCCTATTGGATTCCTTTCTCTTCATCGCTTTGCCTTTTCTGCCTGTCACCCAGCTCCTCAGATCATCATCCCTCCACAAACCACACGTTCCCTAAGGATGAGCTGTACCTAATGCAATCTGCAAGAGAACTGAGACTTCAGAAAAGATTTGTTTTCCAGCAAGACAATGACTGCGAGCTTAAAACCAAAGCTGCACAGGAATGCCTTAAGACAACACAGTTCATGTCCTGGTGTGGCCAAGTCAGAGTCCAGGCCTCAGTCTGTGGCTGGACTTGAAAAGGGCTGTTCACTCATAAACTCTGTGCATTCTGACAGACCTTGAGCAGTTTTGTAAGGAAGAATGGGAAAAATTGCAGTGTCCAGATGTGCAAAGCTGATAGTGACCTATCCACATAGACTCATGGTTGTAATTGCTGCCAACGGTCCATCGACTAAATACTGACTTGAAGGAGGTGAATACACCTACCTGCACAGGGTCCATTCCCTGTACGTTATATTACATGACACCCTTACTCTTATGTTTAACACCCTGACCAGTGGAAACCAGCATTCTGCACACCTTATCCCGCTGTGTAGCCACATTCAGTGAACTATGTGCCTGGATCCCAAGATCACTCTTTACACCAATGCTGTGAAGGGGTCAGACATTAACATTATACTTTCTTCTTTCATTTGACCTCCCAAACTGCAACGCCACATTCCCTCCCAGATTAAATTCCTTCTGCAGCTACTCTGCATATCTGTTTGTGATCTGTATCCCACTGTGTGCATTGATCAATATCTACACTGTCCACAATTCCACCTATCTTGCTGTCACCTGTAGACTTGTAAACCGCCCATCAACATTTTCATCCAAACATCGATATATATCAGAAACAACATAATTCCCAGCATCAATCCTTGTGGATCACCACTGCTCACAGACTTCCAGCCCTACTTAGCCTTCTATGAGAAAGCCATTTCTGAATTGAAATTGCAATTTATATTGAATCCCACTGCTCTTTTTCAAATGCCTTACTGAGGTTTATGCGGATCATGTCCACAGCCTTGCCCTCATCAAGCACCAAGATGTTGGGTCTTATTCTTTTCACATTATATGTCAATGATTTGGATGATGGAATTCATGAATTTATTGCAAAATTTGCAGATGATATGAAGAGACAGGTGGAGGTGCAGGTATTTTTGAGGAAATAGGGAAGGACAGACAGATGAAGAGAATGGGCAAAGAAGTGGCAGATGGAATACAGAATTGGGAAGTGTATGGTCATGCACTTTGGTTGAAGAAATAGTAGGGTTGATTATTTTCTAAATGGAGAGAAGATACAAAAAATTGAGGTACAAAGGGATTTGGGAGTCATTGTGCAGGATTCTCTACAGGCTAATTTGCAGGTTGGGTCTCTGCTGAGAAAGGCAACTGTGATGTTAGCATTCATTTCAAGAGGACTGGAATATAAAAACAAGACTGTAATGTTGAGACTTTATGAAGTACTGGCAAAGTCTCACTTGGAGTATTGGGAGCAGTTTTGGGCCCTGTATGGAAGGATGAGCTGAAACTGGATGGGTTTCAAACGAGATTCTCTGAAATGATTCCAGGATCAAACAGCTTGTCATATGAAGAACATTTCATGGCTCTGGGCCTTTTATTCACTGGAATTGAGAACAATGAGGGATGACTAATTGAAACCTATCACTGTGATAAAGTTGATGTGGAGAGGATGGGAGTGTCTAAGACCAGAGGACACAGCCGCAGAATAGAGGAGCATCCTTTTAGAATGGAGATGAGGAGGAATTTCTTTAGAGAGAGTGGTGAATCTGTGGAATTCGTTGTCACAGGCAGCAGCTGTGGAGGCCAAGGTATATTTAAGGTAGAGATCGATAGATTCTTGATTGGTCAGAGCATGAAGGGACACATGGAGAAGGCAGGAGATTGGGGCTGAGAGGAAAAATGGATCAGCCACAATGAAATGTCAGAGCAGACTCGATGGGCCAAATGGTCTAATTCTACTCCTATACCTTAGTCTCTGTCATCACCTCACAAACCTCGAGCAACTTTGTCAAGCATGATCTGCCCACACAAAACCATGCTGATTGTCCCTAAGCAGGCCATGCCTTTGCAAATGTGCATAAATCCTGTACCTCAATATTTAACTCTGACCTGGTGGTCTTTAAACAACTCCCACGTGTGGCTGCTCCCAATCAATGCCCCTTGGCTTCTGTCTTACTACGTCCTAACTTGCCCTCCTGCAATTTAGTACCTTCTTACAAGATCTAATTTTATTCTTACTCATAACTAAGAAAAATATAAGATCCCAAAATTTTCACTGAGTCTTGGCTGTCTCCTGGTCTGGTTCATTTCCCAAAACTAATTCCCACATGTTCTCAACTCTGGTTGGGCTCGACATAATGTTTCAAAATTTCCTCAGATTCACTAAAGAAATCTTGCGCTTCTTAGTATTGAGCAAATTCCAGTGAATTCTAGGGAAGATAAAGTCCCCCCACTGGTTATTGTGGGGCCAGTGCAAACATCCCAGCAGTGTAACTGCAGATTGCCTCTGTAAATGAACCTTCCAGTTTGCAGTGACATTCCCAGTGGGGTAACCTCTGCATCTTTTAACCCCCCCTCCCACCCCCACTCACATGTAAAACAATCAAACCCAGGAATGTTGAGCTGCCAGCCCTGTCCGTCCGACAACATAAAACTCCTAATGTTGAAATAAACTCATTTCAGCCCAGCAATCCCACCATGTTTATTAGCCTGACATTGGCTCTCGTTCTTTTCAGACTGTCTTGTCAGACATACATTCTCCCACTTGCTACTCCAGTTCAAACTCTGCCAAGTGACACCATCAAACCTCCTGGTGAAGGTATTGGTTCAAATGCAAATGGTCTTGTTTGTCCCGGTCTCCCAGCTGCCTGGACCACCCATGAATCCATGAATCTGAAAACCTCCCTCCTGCATCAGTTCCTCAGCAACATATTAAACTGCGCGAAATATCGATTTCTCACCACACTAGCGCATGGTTTTGGTCACAATTCCGCGATTACAATCCTGGAAGTCCTGCTTTTTTTTAACCTAGTTCTCTAAAACCACTGTATAGGACTTAACATCCCTGCTCATTTAAACCCTTCCGTGTAGCACGAAGAAGGCTCCCCGGAAACATATTGGCTCCCCTCCTCCTTGGACCCGTCTCTCGTTTCCCTTGAGACCCAAAGATCCTTGTACCTGAAGAACCACCCACCTCGCACCAGCTCCTCAGCCACCCCTTTACCTGGGCTTTAGAAGGCGCCAGAAGCGCGGTCTATATATCTGGTTATGTATCCTGTTCCTGTATGTGACCAGTCTTTCATTTCCCTGACGACCCAGAGGAACAATTGTTCTAATGAATCAACCCTCTCATCACTGGAAGTGACTGCACCCTCGCCCACCAACTGCTGTGTGTGAGGGCGCTGACACTGGTCATGGGGCCGGGAGGGACAGACCGAGGTCCTCGGGGATTTGTAGAATGGAAAAGCACTTCCTTTAATTTAAAGCAGGAGAATCGGCAAATTCCCAGAAAACCCATAGTATGTACGTGGTGTGTGAGGGAGTTTTGTTTTTCGCTGGAGCGCTTTGTGTCGGATGAATCGTTGGAAATTGGCGGTTGTGGTAAAGTGAAGGCGGAGCTGGACGATGAGAGGCCGCTCTCGGCTCTGTCCGTCACTCTGACTCTGTCTCCTCCCCTCCCCGCCTCTGTCTCTCTGCGCGTTTCTCGGGCAGGTCGGGGCGCTGTGTATAAAAGGAGATAGCAGCAGGCAGTTTGTCAGTGAGCAGCGACTTGAGTGAAGCAGCATCATGTCTGGCAGAGGGAAAGGAGGCAAAGGACTGGGCAAAGGCGGAGCCAAGCGGCACCGTAAAGTGCTCCGTGATAACATCCAGGGCATCACCAAACCGGCCATCCGCCGTCTGGCTCGCCGTGGCGGCGTCAAGCGGATCTCGGGTCTGATCTACGAGGAGACCCGCGGGGTGCTGAAGGTTTTCCTGGAGAATGTGATCCGGGATGCGGTCACCTACACTGAACACGCCAAGCGCAAGACGGTCACTGCCATGGATGTGGTGTACGCTCTGAAACGCCAGGGCCGCACTCTCTATGGCTTCGGCGGCTGAAAAACTCCCACTTCCTCCCGAGCACGAAACAAAGGCTCTTCTAAGAGCCACCCACCGCCTCACAGACGGAGCCGTATCCACAGACTTTTAATTATTTTTTATCGATACGTTCAGTTCAGTTGCATTTGAAACAGATTGATCGATTCTGCTTGAAACATACTGCAATTTTGCCTTTCCAGTCAGTGATTACCGCAAAACCTGCATTAGGATCGATTTTAATCCTCTATCAGTTTCGAACAGAAATCAGTTCACTCGTTTAGAGAACGATTCTGCAGTTGTGAATTTAAATCTTAACTGAGGAAATTAGATATTAAATTTATTAAACGAAACTGAATTTGTATAATTCGTCATACAATTAATTGTAAATAAAATGTAATCAAGCACCGTTGCTGGATGGTCTTCAATTGCCAGGCGATTTTAAATTAATCCGGCGCCAATCACTCTGCATGAATGAAGTCCGACCGCTCGGCAAATTTTTATTTGTCGTAAATTTTTATTTGCCGCCAGCCTACAGGAAATGAATCAACCAATCGCAGTAAGGAACCTTAATAGACACCTGGTTCAGCCAATCAGAGGTGATGGGCAGACCCTTTCCAAAAGTATAAAATCCTGTCCCGAAGCACGCTTCGTCTATCTTGTTCCTGTATTTCAGCCCGTGTTGTCGGTTCTGAAGGAGAATGGCCCGCACCAAGCAGACAGCGCGTAAATCGACCGGAGGGAAAGCTCCTCGCAAACAGTTGGCGACCAAAGCGGCGCGGAAGAGCGCTCCAGCCACCGGCGGAGTGAAGAAGCCTCATCGCTACCGGCCTGGCACCGTGGCTCTGCGGGAGATCCGGCGCTACCAGAAATCCACCGAGCTGCTCATCCGCAAACTTCCCTTCCAGCGCCTGGTGCGGGAGATCGCTCAGGACTTCAAAACCGATCTGCGGTTCCAGAGCTCGGCCGTCATGGCCCTACAGGAGGCCAGCGAGGCTTACCTGGTCGGGCTGTTTGAGGACACTAACCTGTGCGCCATCCACGCCAAGCGAGTCACCATCATGCCCAAGGACATCCAGTTGGCCCGCCGCATCCGCGGGGAGCGCGCCTGAACCCAGCCTCCACAACAAGCACAAGAAAAGGCTCTTTTAAGAGCCACTACCACAGCAAAGGAAAGGGCTGTCGCTTGCTGATTATTGTAGTGACGATCTGCCTTCCTGATGGGGTTGTTCGGTTTCGCATTAACTGACCGCAATCATCAGCTGTTCTGTGCCGACAGGTTAATTCAGCAAGAGACAGGAGATGAACGCGCTCCCTCCCTGTCAGGGTCTCACCTGGCCCTTCACTTCTCCCACAAACCTGGCATGTACAGCTGCTGCGGCTGTTACCGTTTTGTTTGCTTTCGACATGCCCGGCTGTCCTTGGAGTGGGAGCATGCGGTCGCGATGGGTACAGTGGGAGATTTCCGAGAGCGGTAATTATATATTTTTGATTTTATTCTTGTAAATGTTGTGTAAATAAACTTTTGTAGCTGGTACCTGATTGAAGGTCAGTCGGCAAAGTCGCCGGGAAGGTTATCATATATCTTCCCCCTGCAGTCCATCCCCAGAGACAGATCCCTCTCTCAAGACGCCCCCTCCCCTCTCACATGGGTTTCAGCAGTTCCCAATCAACTCAGCTGAATCGGGCTTTGGGATGCGAGGTGCGGAATCTCAGTCACGCTGTCCTGGAGCGGGAGAAGGAACTGGGCCTGCAGACCACCCCACCGGTCTCACTCTCTCTCACACACACACAACCCGAGTGAAACGCAGTGTTTCACTTCAAATCTGGGACGTCAGGGCCGCTCTGAATGTCAGAGAGGTACCGGGAAAATCGGGTTTTATGCGGTAAGTTCCCCCGCAAAACTCAGTCGGACCCACAGCGGGAATCACAATATTCACGATCAGCTCTTTTCTGAGATGTGGGTGGCTCTGAGAAGAGCCGTTGGGTTCAAACACTTACAAACGGTATACCTTAATTCACTTTTTGACTGCTGTCTTCTTGGCCGCCTTCTTCTTCGGGGCTGCGAGTTTCTTGGGGCTCTTTGGCTTCGACGCCGCTGGTTTCTTAGCTGCCGCTTTTTTAGCCGCTGGTTTCTTAGCTGCCGTTTTTTTAGCCGCTGGTTTCTTAGCTGCCGCTTTTTTAGCCGCTGGTTTCTTAGCTGCCGCTTTTTTAGCCGCTGGTTTCTTCGCTGCCGCTTTCTTAGCCGCTGGGTTCTTGGCGCCAGACTTCTTGCTTGGAGATTTCTTGATGGCAGATTTCTTTACCGATGGTTTGTTCGCTTTCTTCACCGCTTTCACGGCACTTTTTCCTTGACCGGATTTAAAGGATCCCGAAAGACCCGCGCCCTTGGTCTGAACCAAGGAGCCGCTTTCCACTCTCTTCCTGATGCACATCCTGATCTGGGCGCGACGTTTCCCCACATCGACACCGCTGCTGGTCAGAGCCTTCATGATGGCCACAGCGGACATTCCCTTCCGATCGCGACAATCCGCCACAATCTTATCGATTTGTTCGCCCAGCTTGGGACCGGCTGGTTTGCTCCGGCCGGCCGCCTTCTTCTTGGGAGTCTTCTTTGCGGCGGCGGGTGCGGCTGGAGGAGCCGTTTCGGCGGGTGCTGTCTCGGTCATGTCGGCGACTCTGGAAAATGCTTCTCACAATCAGACTGAATGAGAACTGAAGCGAAAGGCGGCGGCCCAGAGCAATTTAAAGACAGCGAGCGGACGGGGCGGAGACATCCTGCTGTCAGCTCCCGGAGACTTCATTTTTCTGTGTTTCTCTCTCCTCAAAAACTCTCCGATTCCAATTAAAATCGGACACTCCAGAGACCCAGACTGGTCCTTGTCCGTCACTGAGGCCGCAAAGTTCGCCGGAAAGAGAGTTTAATCGGGATTAAAGGCAGCACTTTCTAATTTAACCCGTTTGATTACTGCACTGCCCGCGATCTCTCTCCATTTTGTTGACCTGTTCTCTGCTTTTCGGCTGAAATTTTGAAACTAACTAAAACTTTGCGATTAATTCCCGCTTCGGGACTGAGCTGGGGAGTGGGGCGATCCCATAACAGAGAAATCTTTTCTTTTTGTACAGGAGGCGCTGGGAAATCCGGCGATGTGTTCGGACCCACAAACACAGTGATACTCGTCTAATCGCCCGCCGCTTTAAAACACTCTCTCTGAATCAGCAAGTCAGGCAGCATCAATGGTGAGAATAAACAGTGGACATTTCGGGCCGAGTCCCTTCATCAGGACTCTGGTGGGAGATGCTGCCTGACTTGCTGGGTTCCTCCAGCATTTTGGCCGCGTTGTTCGCCATTCCCAGAATCTCTTGTCGTTATGCTGACACAATGTTCACATCTGCACCTTCAGAGGCCTGTACTGCTGTCAGAACAAAACGACAGGTTCCTCGTCATATAACACGGTGATAAATCTGATTCTGATTCCAAGGAATAAAGGACAAAGGACATTGTCTGACCAAACTGACTATGTAACTGAGAACCTCGGGTCCGGGAAATATACCTTGGAAATCTTTTCTACACTTTCCCCAGTTTAACCACGTTTCCTATAATGGTGACAAGAGCTGTATACAAATCGGCAAGTGTGTCCTCCAGTCATTTACACAACTGTGACATAATGTCACAACTGATATACTCTATCCCCTGACTAATGAAGACCAGCATGTTAAACCCCGTTCTTCACCACCCTGTCTGCAAGTGACACAACTTTCAATGAACTGTGTTCACTTTACCCCTAAATCTCTCCGGCCCATTCCGGTCCCCAATGACCGATCTTTCATAGTGTAAGTTCTACACTGGTTTGACTTTCCAATATGCACCGCCTCACACTTATCTGTATTGAAATGCATTTGCCACACTTGACCCTCTTCCCTAAGTGATCATGAGCACCCTGTAATCCGCGACATCCTTCCAAGTTAAGTTGAGGGAAGTTTCTCCAACTCATTAATAAAACTTTTGTGCACTGGCATTGATCAGTGAAGGTCAGTGAAACCTTGTCCATTCTTGCCTCTTTTACTCTTCATATATCTGAAAATAAATCTTTTTGTATCTTGTTTCTATTATTGGCCAGTTACTTTCATAATTCATCTGAGTTCTGCATATTGTTATTATAGTTGTTCTGTTTTTTTGTTTTAAGTTTCCCATTCCTTTAGCTTCCCATTAATTTTGGTGATATTCTTTGCCCTCTCATGTTCTTTTATGCTGCCTTTGTCTTCTGTTGTTAGTGATGGTTGCCTCATCCTCCCTTTTAAATACTGTTTCTGCTGAGGGATGAACCGATCCTGTGTCTGCCAAATTTCTCCTGGAGACTGAAACTTTTCATACAAGGTAATCTGGGAAAGTTGAAATGCCCAACTGCTGTAAACTTGTTCCCATTACCCCTCTGTGTGATTTACTAATATGTCTGCTGCACAATATCTGAGCCAATTGGGAGGCCGGCAGTATAATCCCATCAAAATCATCATTCATCATTTTATTTAAAACCTATACTTACAAGACCTCATCAAAACCCCTCTTATTACTGAAGTGTTGGTCTCCTTATTCAAAGATGCAACATCCCCCACCCATAAGGTAGCTTTTAAATGTTTCCCCTTCATCTTAAACCATTACCCTGTAAATTTAGGCTTCCCTACCCTACAAAAAGAGTGCTCACCTACTGATTTTGTAAACCTCTGGACGGTCACCAGACAGCTCCTTACACTCTCAGGAGAGAGAAAGAGAGTCCCAGTCTGTCCAGCTTCTGCTGATAATTAAAGTCCACCAGTGTCAGTAACATTCTCATCAAACTTCCCTCCACACTTGCCAGCTTCATGACATCTTTCCTGCAACTGGATGACCAGAACTGTGCAAAATACAGTCTGGTCTCACTTTGACTTTTACAGCTGTCATACGGCATCCCAAATTCTCTACTGAGTTCCCTGATCAATGAAGACAAATAGGCCAAACACCACCTTCACCATCCTGACTACCTGTGTTGTCTCTTTCAGTGAATGATGTTTCTGTATTTCATGGACCCTCTTCTGTAATACTCTCCAAGGGACAAGAATTTACTGTGCAGATCCTTCCCTGGTTGAACTTCTCATAATGCAACACCTCAAACTTGTCCACATCAATATCCTTCTGCCATTTTTTGGCCGTCTTCCCCAGTTAATCTCCATCCTATTGTACTCTCACACAATCTTCACAGTCCACACTACCACCAGCATTGCTGTCATCTGCAAACTCACTGTCACCACAATGTCAGAAAATTGTTAATGTAGATGACAATTGACAGTACCAGCACCGATCCCTGTGACTGTCACTGGTCAGAGGCCTCCAACCTGAATAACAAGCTGCCATGACCACCCTCTGCCTCCTTCCATCAAGACAAGTATCTTGTCTGGCATCCCCTCTGCTCTAAATGTGTAATACAAAAGAAATAAAGATTAAATCAAAATATATCTACCTATGGCCTACATCTCTCAGAAGAGACAAAACCTGAACTCCCCACTCCAATTCTGGCCCACTCATACAATGACCGCTCTGGTTAAGTATAACTTTTTATTGGATCTTGCCACGTTCCGAATTATGGGCAATCAAACATTTCCTCGGGAACTGTGACATGCAAAATGTGCCAACTGCCCAGGTTCACTTCATCAAACTCCCTCTCCTTTTATATAATCTGATGACTGTGTGGAACTGTGGCACTCAAAACTGTGGACTGCAGGAAACCAGAGTACATGCCTGCACTGTTCTACAAGGCCACAAATGATTAAAAAAACACTGTATAACAAACACTGGAATTCCCCAACTGAGATGAATGGGGAGTCTGGATAACTGAAAAGATTCAAAGAGAAGGAAGATAAATGTTTGTAAAATCAGGGAAGTGGGATTGACATACAAGGAAGGCTGATGGCAGATCAGACTTTATATGGAATTGTGGGTGAGGGACTAAGAGAGGACACACTGGAGGGTTCATCCAGTGGGACAATGTGGATAGAGCTCAGGATAAGAGAGGTGCATTCACTGATGGGGTTATACCACAGGCCTCCCAAATGCCGGCAGGAGATAAAGGAACAGAAATGTAGCAGGTAATGAAAGATGTAAAAGCAACAGGGTAGTTGCAGTGGGTGACTAATTTCCCCAATGTTGACTGGGACTCCCTTAGAGTCAGGGGCTTAGATATCACCGAATATGTTAGAAGAATACTGGGATGTTACTTAACATAGAAGTGGATAGTCTAACCCGGGAAGGGAGACATAGAAACATAGAAAATAGGTGCAGGAGTAGGCCATTCGGCCCTTCGAGCCTGCACCGCCATTTATTATGATCATGGCTGATCATCCAACTCAGAACCCCGCCCCAGTCTTCCCTCCATACCCCCTGACCCCCGTAGCCACAAGGGCCATATCCAACTCCCTCTTAAATATAGCCAGTGAACTGGCCTCAACTGTTTCCTGTGGCAGAGAATTCCACAGATTCACCACTCTCTGTGTGAAGAAGTTTTTCCTAATCTCGGTCCTAAAAGGCTTCCCCTCTATCCTCAAACTGAGGCCCCTCGTTCTGGACTTCCCCAACATCGGGAACAATCTTCCTGCATCTAGCCTGTCCAATCCCTTTAGGATCTTATACGTTTCAATCAGATCCCCCCTCAATCTTCTAAATTCCAACGAGTACAAGCCCAGTTCATCCAGTCTTTCTTCATATGAAAGTCCTGCCATCCCAGGAATCAATCTGGTGAACCTTCTTTGTACTCCCTCTATGGCAAGGATGTCTTTCCTCAGATTAGGGGACCAAAACTGCACACAATACTCCAGGTGTGGTCTCACCAAGGCCTTGTACAACTGCAGTAGTACCTCCCTGCTCCTGTACTCGAATCCTCTCGCTATAAATGTCATAGAAAACATTGTATTGAGAAATGAGCCTGGCCATTGATAGAAGTTTCATTTTGGGAACAGTAAATAAGGACAAGACTGGACCTGGTGGTAATATGGTCATTTGGGGTACAGTTAATTGCAACTGTCTACATTGAACATGTAAATGATGTTTAAAAGCAATCGGGTCAGAATTCAGACAGAACTGTTTCTATGAGGAGGAAACACAAGGATGGTAAAGTCTGGCAGAGGGGCATAGTGAGAGATGTTATGAATTCAGACTGAAAGAAAATGAAGGATAAGGAATATTTCAGAAGTAGAAATTGGAGAAAGCCTCTGGCAACATGAAACAAGTAAGAGAAGTTAGAGAGAGAATCAGAAGTGTGAAACGGGAAGAAGAAATAACTTTGGTGAGAAGGGGCACTGCGAAGAGGGTACGACAACACAAGCACAGAGGAGAGAGTTTATGTCTGAAGTGTGCGAAGGACTAAACCTGTACTTCTCATCAGTATTCATCAATGTGGTCATGGAGGATAGTGAGATCAGAGAAGGGAATGTTGATATTCCAGGGCATGTTGTTCCTCAGGCAATGGAGACAAATTACAGATTGGTGAGTCTTGGATCAATGTTCGGGAAATTATTCGAGAATATTATTAGAGATAGGATCTCTAATAAAAGTTTGGAGGGTAAAAGGAGGATATCATGATTCAGAAGGCAAAGTGAGCAAAATCCAAGAGATTCTCTTGGTATATTCATAGGAAAAGTTAAGTTAGACACAGAATCGTTCCCCTTGGAGGTGAACATGGCCATCTGTGTGTGGAGGCAAATGAAATAGGAGAGGCTATCCATGAATATTTCTGACAGTTATTTCACCATTGCAAAAATTCTTTAAGGTTGTTAAATCTCCAGGGCTTTATCAGGTACATTCTCGTACTTTGTGGGAAGCTGGAGAATACACTGTGGAGGCCAGGGGAGAGATTATTTTGCTTCATCTCAGGCACCAGTTGAGGTTGCACATGATTGGACAGGGTGAGCAATGTGGAATTGATAGTTTTGAGGCCCAGACTGTGGATGATATGAAGAGGCAGGCTGTGTTGAGGAAGCAGGGAGTCTGCAGTAGCACTTGACAGATTTAGAGAATGGACAAGGAAGTGCCAGATGAAATACAGTGTAATGAAGTGTGTGGTCATGTACTCTGGTAGGAGGAATAACAGCCTAGGCTCTTTCTAATCAGGGAGAGAACAGAAATCAGTTGTGTGAAGGGTCTTAGTGCACGATTCCCTAAAGGTTAATGTACACATTGAGTTGGTAGTGAGGAAGGCAAATGTAATACTTGCATGCATTTCAAGAGAACTAGAAAATAAAAACAAGGATCTAATGCTGAGGCTTTGGTCAGACCTTATTTGGAGTATCATGAGCAGGCTTGGGTAACTTTTCTAAGAAAGGATGTGCTGGCATTGCAGAGGCTGTAGTGGAAATTCATGAGAATGATCCCAGGACTGAAAGAGTTAGGATGTAATAATCATTTGATAATCTGGGCCTGCAGTCACTGGAGTCTAGAAGAATGAGGGAGAATCTTATAGAAACACATTGAATATTGAACGGCCTAGATAGCGTTGATGTGAGAGGATGTTTCCAATAATGGAGGAATCTAGAACCAAACCACACCCTCAATAAAAGATGCCCCTCTAGAATAGAGATGAGTAATTTCTTTAGTCAGAAGGTGATGAATCAATGGATTTCATTTCCACAGGCAGCCATAAAGGCAGTCAGTGTTTTTTTTTAAAGCAGAGGTTAGTAGATTTTTAATTATTATTAAGGGTATCAAAGTTTATGGGTAGAAGGCAGGAGAATGGGGTTGAGATGGATATATGATGGAATGGCAGAACAGACTGAATGGGCCAAAAGGCCTAATCCTGCTCCTGTGACTTCAGGACTGATGGTTTATGCGCTGCCATTGTTCAAAAAGGGTAGTGGAAACTACAGGCCCATCAGTCTGTAATTTGTTGGAAGAGTTTCTGATGAACAGGATCCACCAAAATTTGGTTTGATTCAAGACAGTCAGCACAGTTTTGTGCAAGGAAAATTATGTCTGGTAATTTCTTGCAGCCCTTTGAGGGGTTTCACAAGGGCGTAGATGAGGTTAGGGCTGTGGATGTTGTTTATATGGACATTAGCCAAGCCTTTGATTATAGTCTGGAAGGTTAGATCTAGAAACTGGAATCTGGGGAGATAGTTGATCGATTCCATAATTGCCTCCGTGACAGGAGGCAGAGGCTGATGGTTGAGGGTTGTGTCTCAGACTGGAGCTGTCTGTCTAGTGGTGTGCCACTGGGTGACAGGACCTTTGTTGTTTGTAATTTATATAAATAATGTCCATGTGAATGTGTAATTCACTGAAAGTGACGTCTCAGCTAGATACGGTGGTGAAGATGGGGTTTGATCTGCTGGCCTTCATCATTCATGTCACTGAGTACAAGAGTTGAGAAGAAGTGTTGCAGATACACAAGTCTTCGGTGAGGACTGATTAAAGGAAACCATGCTGACTTTGGCCTATTTTTTCATGTGTTGCCAAGTACCCGAAAATACATCCTTGACAATTGACTCCATCATCCTCCCAACCACTGAGATCGGACTAGCTGGCCTATGATTTGCTTTCTTCTGCTTCTCTCTCTTTAAGAGTGGATGACCTTTGCAATTTTCCTGTTCTCTGGAACCACACCAGAATCCAGAGATTATGGAAAGATTATTAATAAAACTGCCACAATCTCTTCAGCCACATCTTTCATAGAACTGGTGTAGATAATCTGGTCCAAGGGAATTTTCTACCTTCAGACCTTTCAGTTTCCCAAGGACCATCTCCCTAGTAAAGGCAAAATCACTCATTTCTGCCCCCTGTTTCTCTTGAATTTCCAGCAGACTGCTAATATCGTCCCCAGTGAAGACTGATGCACAATACTTATTCAGATTGTCTGCCATTTTCCTGTACCCCATTACTACCTCTCCAGTAACATCTTCCAATGAACTAATATCTACTTTTGCCTCTCTTTTACACTTTGTATATCTGAAGAAACTTTTGGTATCCTCTTTAATACCAGTGGCTAGCTTACCTTTGTATTCCAACTTTTCCCTCTCTTCATGACTTTTTTTGTTGCTTTTTGTTGGTTTTAAAAGTTGTAAATACTCTGAGAGTCAGGGACATCTCGGAGCAGATACAGAACAGGGGGATGGTGTTCATTCAGCCAGAGATGGTGATTCACATCGGTACCAATGGACAGGTAGAAAAGGGATGATGTCCCACAGAGAGTTAGGGAAGAAGTTATGGAGCAGAACCTGAAATGTTGTAATCTCCAGTTTACTCCTAGTGCCCTGTGGTGGTAGGGATACAAACAGAAAGTGAGAGCTAATGAATGTGTGGCTAAGGAGCTGATACAGGGACAGGGTTTCAGGATTACGGAACATTGGAACCTCTTCTGGTGCTGGGGTGACATTTACAAGAGGGATGGTTTGCAGTTTCAGTGGAGGGCGGTCAGGATCATGAAGTTCATTGCTGCACCCTATGAGGGTTGAAACGAGATTGACAGGGGGATGTGAAACAGAACACTAGTCACTGAATGGAGAGATTGAAGCTAAGTTAGATGCCAGGCACAGCAATATGTAATGATGGATTTTGAGTCAAATCCACATCTGACCTGGAGTTTGTTTAAAGACCAGTGCAGTGTTTCAGGGCCAGTTTGTTCCAGTAAGAGGGAGGGTCAAGAATGGCAAGGTTCAGGAACCTTGGATGATGAGACAGGAAGTTAATTTAATCGAGGAGGAGGAAGAAGCATAAGTAAGGCTTAGGAAGCTAGAATCAAACAGGGTGTTTGAGGACTATATTTAAAAAATAGGGGAACTCAAGAACATTTGGAGAGCTGGAAACAGTGATGAAAAATCTCTGGCAAGTGGGATTGAAGATAATCCCATTGTATTCCGTACATTCGTTGTGGTGAAAAGGATACCTAGGGCTGCACTTTGGGAGATCCAACATCAAGGGTGTGTACACAGTTAATGGCAGGAACATTAACAGTATTGACAAAGAGAAGGATGTCGAGGTTCAGAGACATCGGTTCCCTAAAACTGGGAGCACAGGTTGACAGGGAGGTGAAGTCGGTGTATGGCATGTTTACCTTCATCAGGCAAGGCATTGAGTTCAAGCACCAGGACATGATGTTACAGGTTTATAAAATGCTGGTTAGGCCACATTGAGAGTATCGTGTTCAGTTCTGATCACCTCAATATAGGAAGCATGTGGAGGGTTCGGAACAGGATGTCTGGAGGAGGTGTGCGCTGAGGAGAGGCTCGACATGCTGAAACTTTTTGCTTCTGGAGTGGCGTTGGCTCAGGAGAGATTTGATAGAAACCTGTGGAATTTTGTGGTCATAGTTGGTGTAGACAGCCAGTAATATTTTTCACAGAAGGCATGTATTTAAGCTCAGAGGAAGAAAGTGAAGAAAACAGATTGATGGAGACATGGAATGCACTGTCAGGGGTGGTGGCAGAGACAGAGAGCACAGGAGTATTTAAGGAAATCTTAGACAGTCACAAGAATATGTAGAGAAGGGCCAAAGGGCCACTCCTGTACTGTCCTTTGTTCTCTGAACAGCAGATGGCCCCTGGGCATGGATCCGTGCAGGAGACTGGGATATTATATCCCCAACAGAAAAATGATTGTCGGAGGGGCAGGACCGGCAGCTCAGTTTCACAGTACAAATGCTACAGGTACGATGGAGTGGAGGGGAGAGATGTGTTTGACCAGGGAGAACATCTCAGTGGTACTTAAAGAAGACATCCCTGGGGATTGCCGCATCATGTATACTGGGACCGCCGCACTGCAAAAGGGTTGGTGGCGCAGAATTTATTCTGTGTGTCCAGTTTTATCAATCAGTATTTAGAAGTTCCTACTAGAGACAGGACAGAACTGAACCTCCTTGTCGATCCACCCACCCCCTCCCTTTTCTTCCTGGCACAAACAAAAGTCTGTATCAGAGCGACCCACCGCCTCACAGAGGGAGCCGCGTCTCGGGAGATCTGACCAAACTGACCCCGTCTTTGCAAATGTTCATTTATATTTCAGAGACCCAGGCGGACGAGATTTTCAGTAAATACTGTCAGTTCCATACGGTAAATGTACTTTTGCAGATAAATGTAAAGCTGCAAATCAATATTGTTCTGTGAAGCGGTGGGAATTGCTCATGAAGCGATCAGTGGGACGGTCCAGGGTCAACCCGCAATGTGAAACCCAGACAACGCGGTTTCAGGTCATGAAGACCGGAATCGTTCAATGATCGGAGATTAAATTCACCCTCCGGGGGCTGACTCTGAAAGTTAATTTCCCCGCCCCACAAGGGGAGAGAGCTCCATTCAGCCAGCAGAGAGGGGAAATGAGGCAGGGTGTAGCGGACCGCGTACTCTGCAGACTTTTACCGATTTAATTCGCGGAAGAAACACGACAGAAGGAGAGAAAACGTTACCAGGGATGCCTCCGATCGGGGCCGTGTCAGACACACAGCCGAGTTACTCCGAACGGTAATCACCCGCTGTTCAGCCCTTCCACAGACACTGTGAGTGGCTCTGAAAAGAGCCTTTGGGTAAATAGGTTCAGTTTACGTCGCTTCACTTACTGGCACCGCCGGTTTTCTTGGGCAACAGCACAGCCTGGATATTGGGTAACACACCGCCCTGAGCGATAGTCACCCCTCCCAGCAGCTTGTTCAGCTCCTCGTCGTTGCGGACGGCCAGCTGCAGGTGTCGGGGGATGATGCGGGTCTTCTTATTGTCCCGGGCTGCATTGCCGGCCAATTCGAGGATTTCGGCTGTCAGATACTCGAGAACAGCAGCCAGATAGACCGGGGCTCCGGCACCCACCCGCTCAGCATAGTTGCCCTTTCTTAGGAGTCGATGAACCCGGCCGACCGGGAACTGCAGTCCAGCCCGAGATGAGCGAGATTTGGCCTTGGACCGAACTTTGCCGGCGCCGCTTTTTCCAC
This sequence comes from Mobula birostris, assembly GCF_030028105.1. Lineage (NCBI taxonomy): Eukaryota > Metazoa > Chordata > Chondrichthyes > Myliobatiformes > Myliobatidae > Mobula > Mobula birostris. The sequence continues at coordinate 27,805,858 of NC_092397.1, forward strand.
GTCCAGACATTTCCAAAGTCACAGTAACTGCTCCAGCGACAGGGAGGGAATGTTCACCCGCCCCAGCTCGCATTTTTATACTTTCTTTGAGAATGCAAACTAATGCTCGTGATTGGTTTAATGCTGCTTGTTTTCATTGGTGAAAAGAAATGGCCCAATCGACGAACTGCCTTAATCACCAATCAAGAGCCCGTAAAGGTAGAAGCGCGGAGTGTAACCATCTCCTCCCCAAAGTACACTGAAAATTGAAAAAAGCCCGCCAAAAAAAACTCTTTGTTCAAATTTAATCTGAAATTAAATCATTGCTGATCTGTTTGAGGACTGGGTCTTCGTATTTCCCCCTGTTACTGAAACCGGGCACATTTAATGTAAGTGTAGTTGATAATGGAGTGTCTGGGAACTCAAATTTCTTTCAACTCGTAAAGGAACCGAGTAAAACTGACACTCAGCTTCTGCCCGGTGCTGGTCATTGTGTAAACGTTAGCAGGTTATGGACAAACGGCTCTTCTCAAACTGTGACCAGCGGCTAGTCTGCAATTTTTTTAAAAAAACTGTTCTATGAAAGAACCGTGAAGTCGTTCCGGCCTCGAATTAAAATGAGATTCAGAGAAGTTACCTAACTCCAAATAATAAACTCCTGAACCCACAGCTAAAACAGCAACGGGAGTGGGAGGAATGTTAAACACCAGGATTATAGGGGGAAGATGAAGCGGATATTCCAACCGCTCTTTAGCTCCTGTAAAAGCCACCACACATAAAACGTGCGCCATGTATTGCCTAAATGCTAGTACAACTCTCTCAGTGAAATCGTGAGTGGCTCTTAAAAGAGCCGTTGTGTTTTCGATCATCTCACTGGGGAACTTTACTTGGAGCTGGTGTACTTGGTCACCGCCTTTGTCCCTTCGGAAACGGCGTGCTTGGCCAGCTCCCCGGGCAGCAGCAGGCGCACGGCGGTCTGGATCTCCCGTGAGGTGATGGTTGACCGCTTGTTGTAATGGGCCAGGCGTGAAGCCTCGCCCCCGATGCGCTCGAAGATGTCGTTGACGAATGAGTTCATGATGCTCATGGCCTTGGAGGAGATGCCAGTATCGGGGTGAACCTGCTTCATCACTTTGTAGATGTAGATGGAGTAACTCTCCTTCCTCAGCCTCTTGCGCTTCTTCCCTGCCTTACCGGCTGGTTTGGGCAGAGTTTTCTTGGCGCCCTTCTTCGGAGCGGGTTTCGCTGTCTCAGGCATTTCAGCTGACCGCTTCAGAACCACAAATAAGTAAAACGGACCCGGAGCACGAATTAAATAGGCAGCGCCCAGAGGTGTATGCTAATGAGGGATGGGATGCCTAGGTTTCTCAATGGCTATTTGAAGTAACGTTCATGCAGTAAGATAATTTGATTGGATAGCTAAAGGAATCAACCAATCAGAACTCGTTCTGCACTACCCAGTGTTCGTTTTGGGTAACACCGTGGACAGGGACCTGTCGCCGATCTGGTGAGTTGCCGCTGCCGGTTAATTCCGCAGGAAGGAAATCTAAAATACAAAATGGACCAACTACAGCGGCAGTATTCGGTCATTCGGCCCGTCGTATCTGCTAGAAAAGCAGATGGAATGAGGAAAACACACAGTTGATAATATGAAACGTTTATGTAATGAAACAGGACAGCAGGAGACCGAAGGTCAAATGGACCAGGTGAAAGATAAATTTACTGCAGCAGCATCATAAACACATAGTATCCACGATACAGTGCTCACAAGAACTAAACTGCTGTACAGAATTGTAAAAAGAGAAGAGAATTAGCAGTTAGTCCTGACGAAGGGTCTCGGCCCAAAATGTCGACTGTACCTCTTTCCCAGAGATGCTGCCTGGCCTGCTGCGTTCATCAGCAACTTTGATGTGTGTTGCAGAGAATTTGAACGAGTCTCAAGACAGTCCATTGCAGTGTAAATTGATCAAAGTGGTGCTGTCTTGAGGTGGGGAGGAGCGTTGTTGGGTTTTGTTAAAGTACGTAATGTCTGTACATTACGTACAGGGTTCATTCTGTACCCGTCAGCCTCTGGTACAGTGTGAGAGTGTGGAGTTCATTCTGTACCTGTCAGTCTCTGGTACAGTGTGAGAGTGTGGGGTTCATTCTGTACCCGTCAGTCTCTGGTACAGTGTGAGAGTGTGAGGTTCATTCTGTACCTGTCAGTCTCTGGTACAGTGTGGGAGTTGGTACTTGGCACTGTGTCTCCCAGTCTCTCATGCAGTGTAAATGTAGAAACTTCTTTCAGATTCATCCTCACAATTGAATTATTTTTAGCTTTTTAAACAATAACACACAATGCGATGTGGCCACACATTTGTTGGAGGAACAACACCTTATGGGTGGCTTCCAACCTGACGGCATGAACATCGAACTCTCGCATTTCTGGTAATGCCTCCCACACCCCCCCCTTCACCATTTCCCATCATCTTGCCCACCCACCATCTCCCTCTGGTGCTCCTCTCCCCTTTTCTTTCTTCCATGGCCTCCTGTCTCTTTCACTAATCAACTTCCCAGCCCCCTACAGGTTTCACACTCACCTTATTTTCTCTCTCCCCTTCCCCACCTTTTAAATCTACTCCTCAGATTTTCTCCTAAGTCCTGCCAAAGGGTTTTGTCCCAAAACAGTGGCTGTGTTTTTTTTCTATAGATGCTGCCTGACCCGCTGAGTTTGTTCAGCATTTGTGTGTGTGGCTTGGATTTCCAGCAACTGTAGATTTTCTCCTGTTTGTGACACAATGCTGTACATCAGTGTCTCAGTGATGATGTATCTGGTTACCTTGTACTAATCTGAATGGACTTTGGAGCAGAGCATCCAGAGTAACAAGCCCAGACCATTCAACCCAACTCTGGTCTTGTGATAAATGTGTAACTTTCCTCGAGTCTCGGTGTGGGAGGGTTTGAATGGTGTGTATCGTGTAGCAACATTTGAACTGATAGAATTGAGAATGATTTTGACTGTAGATATGTAACCAGTGTGTCCACAGTGATCAGTGATGGGACCTTTGTTTGATCAGATTAAAACATACGTGGGCGGATCAGATCGCTGATGACATGAATATTGATGCAGTTGTGGGTGGCGAGGAAGGTTGTCAAATGGACAGAAGTGGATATAGATCAATTGGAATCATGGATGGAGAAATGGGGGAAATGGATTTTAATCTGGACAAGTGTGAGGAGTTTTACAGGTAAAATGTCAGAAGAAACTCCACAGTAAATGGCAGCACCCTTAGGAGCACTAATACACGAGAGAACTTGATGTGTTCCTCTGTATTATCTTGCAAGTGTCACTAAAAGGAAGTAAACTGCTCTAAAGATCACAGAGCGGGAGCAGTAAGAGGATTCAGTGGGGGGTGGGGTCGCTGTAGGGTAATGTCATGGCTGGAAATGTGCGTAATTAATGACCACTGACATTCTGTTGTGTTTCTCTTTTAGAAGCTGGACTGCTGTTATGATGTAAGTATGTGAAGTTTTTTTTTAAACTGTGCTTTATGTTTCTGTATTTGGAGGACAATAAATGAGTTATGGTTTTCCTGAAATAGAAAATGCCTCATGCCATTTTATTTGTAAAAGTCTTCACACTGCAAGAATACCGCAGTATCAATCTGCACCAAGAAAACCTGATCACATTCTCTTGAGGGTTAATGGCATTGCTGACTCTGAGTTTACTACCGTCGAATGCCAGCAGGGTCACAATCAGCAGAAACTCTCACAAAGCAGCTCTGTTTGTATTGTGTGCTTAGTAGGTCTGTGGGAGATACCCAGAATGTGAAGCTATAGTAATGGAGAGAGACACACTGAGCCAAGTCACAGCTTGATGGGCAGAGAGGAAAACAGAGAATTTGATGTTGTGTCCTTATGCCTGTACTATGCCCAGTTAGAAGTGTTGTTCCTCCGCACAGTGTTCAGCCTCACTGTAACAGTGTGACATCAGACATCAACATGAAAACCAAAATAATCTCAGCTGAGATGTATTCTCTTTCACCTGTTGATCACCTTTGCAAACATTTTACAGGCAGAAAAGGCAAAGAATTTCTGTCTGAGAATCTCAAATGCAACAGCGTGTCACTTCTGCTGTGTCTGTCGGTTCCCCAGCATTTGAATGCTACCAATCACTGAATATGAAGGGGGAGATGGTTGAGAAGACAGCACACCAGAGTCCCAATACGTGGACTTGTCCATGGACTGACCTGATAAATGGCCATAGAGTTGATAACAGTGAGTTGGCGTTCACCGCCTCTCATTTTGGAAGGGATTCACCAGGCCACTGCACCTGCAGATACACCAGCAAGTTCACACGGGGAGAGGCCATTCACCTGCTCCATGGCGGACGGGATTCATTCAGTCACAAGCTATTACAACACCAGCCAGTTCACACCGGTGAGCAGCTAGACTTGGCTCTGTTGTCTCTGTCTCTCAGTATAGCTTCACACCTGTTCCAAGTGTGGGAGGAGATTCATTCAGTTCACCCACCGTGTGAGGCTCCAGTGAGTTTACAATTCATAGAGGACACACTTCTGTCCTGAGTCAGCAAAGAAATTTACTCAAGTCATCCCACCTGCTGAAACACCAGCAACTTCACATCAGGGAGGAAGTTATAAGAAGCTGTATATGGGACTGTTAATGTCAGATTCCACAGATATTGTGGCTGCTCATCAGACCCAGGACTGAACCCTGGTTACTGAGCATTGAGGGGGTTCATCCCACCATCTTAAAATACACTGATGTTTAATATTGTGGATCTGTCATAGACAAATAGATCAATTCCATTTCAAATCCTGTGTCTCAGGTGCTTCCTCCCTGTCACACTGATAATGAACAGTCGAGAGGCCACTCAGTCCAGCTGGTACCTGCTTGTGTTCCTATTGCACACCAGAGCTTTCAACCCCATCCCTGCCGTTCACCACTAATTCACCCTATAATGTTCAGGATGTAACTGGTCACCGGTCTGGCGATGAAGAGGTTTACCTTGAATTCACTCCACGACTTTCTGTAAACTGCAGAGGATTAATTTACTGTGGTTTTCTCCCAAATATTCCTCATCCCTCACAGCTCTGGACCAAGGCTGAAGTCTTGTGTTGTTAAAATCTTCCTGTCCCACTCTGTTCATTGTTTTGTGTCATTTTCACTGATTTCGAAGGGCTGTGCCTCACACTGCCGGGCTGTTGCAATACAACACTCTCCTCTAAAGTACGACAGCAGAATGGTGGAGCAGAAACAAGAGGGGTCAGCACAAATGAGGGCTTTGGAGCTCCAGATGTGATGGAGGCTCGAGTTTATGTAGAGTAGAAGGAGGGAATCAGACCAGGAGGATGAGGCTGCAAATGAAAGTTCAGCAACATTTGGAAACTGATTGACTGAAAAAAGAGGTTTATGTTTGCAAAATACTGGAGGGACTCAGTGCCCCCCAGCAGCATCTGTGCAGACAAATAAATAGTTGATATTATGGGCCAAGACACTTCATCCTATCTAGACTGTTTATTCCTCTGTTTAGCTGCTGCCTGACCTGCTGAGTTCCCGCAGTACTTTGTGTGTGTCACTTTACAGTTTATTCCCAGCATATGCTGAACCTTGAGTTTCATATCTGCATTTCTAAATGAGTGGAACTGTGACAGTTGTCATACAAAATGCTTGTTGACATTGAGTAATAAACAGGAGAAAATCTGCAGATGCTGGAAATCCAAGGAACACACACAAAATGCTGGAGAAACTCTGCAGGCCAGGCAGCATCTGTGGATAAAAGTACAGCTGACGTTTTGGGCTGAGATTCTTCAGCAGGACTGGAGAAAAAACAATGAGGAGTAAATTTTAAAAGGTGGAGGAGGGGAGAGAGAATTCTTAAATTCACACAAAGAAACTCTACATCACTAATACTATCATTGCTACAGCTGGTTTCCAACACATTAAGATATTCTTGTAAAACCTTATTGCTACATTGTTTAGTCTCTCCACCTATTTTGATTATGAATTGCAGCAAATGACCGAGCCAGGACTCAACCGTCTCTCCTTCAGGAACAATTGTATTACCTTCTTTAATCAATATTCGGAACCCTATGAATCCCACACCCCCATTTTCTTAGTCATTCCCCAAACATCTTCAAGTTTAATAGTCCTTCCAATACTTTCACAATATGACCTCCAGTAAATCTTTTTCACAAGCTTCATTACTTTCCTCACCACGGCCTGTGACCTGTTACACTTAATATGATTACGCGGAGAGTGATACTTCCTAACTTTCCGAAATGCCACGTTTCTCTCAGTAACTGCCTCTGCACACTCCTCCGTCCACCACGGTACAGCTTTTCTCCCACTACTGCACTTTTTAAATTGAATCTCTGCCACCACTATTTGATGAATAATGTCACAACGTTTCTTTGCAGAAATCCACATCATCCTCACCATTCAGCCCAGACAGACACTCAGCACATAAAACATTCAAACTTCTCCCAATTTGCTTTACCAGAGTTCCACCTCCTAAAAGTGCCCTCATGCCCCCTATATAAATCCAAACCCAAGCTTATAAACATAGGGAAACGATCACTCCCCAATGCTTCATCTCCCATGACATCCCACTACTCACTCCAATGTTCAAAACTAAAGTTAAATTTACAGCATTTTCAGAACTATTATGAACATTAAATCTCGTACCTCTCCCACCATAAAGACTAACAGGATATGAAATATCTGAAACTCTTCTATAAACAAAATATTACCAATCTGAGAACAACCCCACAGTAAATTAACTATGTGTTAAAATCCCCACACCATACAACGCTTAGTGAGCTAGAGCTACGTATACTCTCCAACAAATCAATCGGAAGCTTTCCACAATGGTTATAATAATACACAAACACGAGGAAATCTGCAGATGCTGGAATTTCAAGCAACACGCATAAAAGTTGCTGGTGAACGCAGCAGGCCAGGCAGCATCTCTAGGAAGAGGTACAGTCGACGTTATAATAATATACCACTTTATTGCCCCTACCTGTGGAATCAAATGTCTTCAAATGCCTCATACATTTCATTTACATCCACAACTTTATGGCCTCTCCCTCTCTTTAAAAAAAACTTGCAACACCACCTCCTCTACCAACTAATCTATCACGCTTAATTACAATATAACACTGGAAGGAAGAACTTAAATGCGATAACAATCAGGTTTCCTGAATACATATAACATCACATAGATTTGATAAATCAGAAATAAACGAAGTTTTGACCATTAGAAATCAGGCTTCTGAAAATCGCCCTTCTGATGCAGGCGGGGCGGGAGGTGCGGAATGTAGTGGGGCGTTTATGATTGGTGAACCAGTGCCCATTCTGATTTGAAAGAGCAAATATTCCAATCACAGAGCTGCCTTATTCACCAATCAGACTGTAGAAGCGCGGAAAATATCGTCTAACCGCCGAAATAAACTGAAATTTGCAATACACCGCCAAAAAAGCCTTTGTTGCTGAAATTAAACCACAACAGGTTTGTTTGTCGGCTCTTTACCCCCGTTACTGGAGTCCGACACACTTAAACAAAGTGTAGTTAATATTGCGATGGTGTCTGAGAAATTAGTTCACCGATATCTTTCAATTGATAAACGATTGGAATAAAACCGGTCCTCAGCTGCTGTTCGCGGTCGGTCATTGTGTAAACTCAAGTCAGTTTAGCAAGGGGTCACCCGTCAGAAAGTGGAGCTTTAACAAGTACTCTGAACGACCCGTGACAGTGTTCAGCTCTTGCGTCGGAATGGGGTTAAGAGAAGTATCGAAAATGGGACAAAGCTTAATGAACCCACGGTATTTAAACCAGAAACATTAGCGTCCATGTCAGAGAAATCTGATGACCGAGAGGAAGCGACGGGGAAACGGGTGTGTAACGATTCCGTGTCTGGGCAGTTGGCAGGAATTAACAGAGAAATTGGGATTGTACTGAGCAGCGGACAGCAAGTTCTGATTAACGGGGATAAGATTCTGAATGAGCATTTCAACAAAAAATTCCAAATTTACCTCAATTCCATGTCTCAATATCGTGTAACTCTTTTAATGAAACCGTGAGTGGCTCTTAAAAGAGCCTTTGATTTTCCGGTTTGTTTTGTCAGTGAACTTGTCTTCACTTGGAGCTGGTGTACTTGGTCACCGCCTTTGTCCCTTCGGACACGGCGTGCTTGGCCAGCTCCCCGGGCAGCAGCAGGCGCACGGCGGTCTGGATCTCCCGGGAGCTGATGGTTGACCGCTTGTTGTAATGGGCCAGGCGGGAAGCCTCGCCCGCGATGCGCTCGAAAATATCGTTGACGAATGAATTCATGATGCTCATGGCCTTGGAGGAGATGCCGGTGTCGGGGTGAACCTGCTTCATCACTTTGTAGATGTAGATGGCGTAAGTCTCCTTCCTCGACCTCTTGCGCTTCTTGCCAGTCTTGCTCGCTGGTTTGGACAAAGCTTTCTTGGCGCCCTTCTTGGGAGCGGGTTTCGCTGGATCAGGCATTTCCTCGTCGGTTTCAAACACAATAATAAGCAGAAGCTGTTCGGAGCGCGGATTAAATAGGCAGCGCCCAAAGCGGTATGTTAATGAGGATGGGAATGCTGAGCATTTCCATTGGCTGTTTGGAGAAATGAATCACCAATCGGAACGCTGGGGGATGGGAAGCGGCGCCAATGGGCGGGGTTTACCGCTGTCGTTTGATGCGGGAGGAAGTACTGAAGGGCAGAGACAGGCCGGGCTGCGGGCTGAAATTGAAAAGGGAAACGCAAATTTCAAAAGCCGAATGAAAATAAAATCAGATGAAATATTGTAAAATTAAACACTAGGACATTTAGTTCATGACATAGGGCTGCAGGAGAGTGAAGGAGAGATTTGGACATTTCAGTGTAAAGTTTAAATCGAGTTTATTTATGCACAGGTGAAAGGAACAAAGTATTTGTAGCAGCATCACAGACATTGCATCAGAGACACAACACTGACAAGAAACACTGAAATTAAATATGAATTATACCAAAATATTCAAACAGACAGAAGACTATCAGAACAAAATCAAAATAACAAACAGATTATGCCGGCAGTGGGAGAATCATCCCTCTTGTGCTTCTTCATCTCGTCACTCTGGATTCAGTGTCACACAACGCTGCCACTTTGATCTGGCCCATGCCTTCATTAACCAAGTCCAACACTTGCCTTTATTGCATCTTCCTTCTCCTTACACTGGTCATCGGGTTTGTGGGGGTGTGTGCCCCCTTGAACCTCAGGATTAGGTTTGAGGGTAGGGCTGGTGGATGTATATGCGGGGCTGGGAGAGATAATGCTGTGGAGTTTAGTATGGTGAGATAGGTGGGGCTATGGTGGATAGGGTAGTGTAGTGGAGTCACTTCAATCTGGCCCATTCCTTTCATTAACGTGGCCTGACACCACTTGGCTTAATGAACCGGGTGTTGCAAAGGGACACATCGTCAGTAATGCAACCTGGGGTCATTGGGTGTTTTGGGTCTTTAATCATGAGACATCCTCGCCCAGGCAACCCAGCCAGGGTTAATCAGGCCCGCTTGTGTTTATCCCATGGATCAAGGTAATGAGAGGCATGTAATTCTGCATGTTGTGGGTATTTTAAACCTTGTTACTTGGCTTTATTTTGACCATTTGGGGAGTAGAATGTTCTGAGGCCTAGTAATCAGGCTTTACCTCCAAGTAAGGTTCAACTTTCCTACTTTCAATTTAGAATTGTCTTTATTTTGCATCTGTATGCCTGGGATTGCATGGGTTAAATTAACAGTGTTCACTGCAGTACAAATTAGTGATTAGGTCTGTGGAGATTGGTCCATAATTCCAAAATGCAAACATCTCTGAAATCCAGAATTTTTTGTGCTGACATGACATCACAAATGGAGAATTTTACTCAGGATTAAATGGCTTGCCTAATGAACAGAGTTTCACGGCTCTGGGCCTCTATTCATTGGAACTTCGAAGAAAGAAGGGTTACCAAATTGAAACCTATCAAATAGTGAAAGGGCTTGATTGAGTGGATGTGGAGAGGATTTTTCCTGTGATGGGTGTGTCTAAAACTGGACCACACAGCTTCAAAATAGAGGGTCATCCTTTTAGAATGGAAATGAGGAGGAATTTCTTCAGCCAGAGAGTGGTGAATCTGTGAATTGTTTTGCTACAGGCAGCTGTGGAGGCCAAATCACTGGGTATAGGCAGAGATTGATAGATTCTTGATTGGTCAGAGCATGAAGGGATACAATGGAAGGCAGGAGATTGGGGCTGAGAGGAAAAATTGATCAGTGATGATGAAATGCCAGAGAAGACTCAACAGGCAAAATGGTCGAATTCTGCTCCTGTATCTTATGGTCTTATGGACTCACTTAGTGACTAAATCTCTCCCAGAGATCTCAGCTTTGACTCAACCCAGCAACTGAGGCTCCACATTACTTATATAAGGAATACAGAAGTTCTTTGTTCTCTGATTTACAAAATATCTCATTTCCATCCTGAATGCTTGTCACCTCATTCTGAGCAACAGACACAAAATGCTGGAGGAAGTCAGCAGGCCAGGCAGCATCTATGGAAAAGAGTAACGAGTCGATGCTTCGGGCTGAGAATCTTCACCCTGAGATCTGATGAAGTGTCTCGGCCCGAAGTGTCGACTGTTAACTCTTTTTCATAGAGGCTGCCTGTCCTGCTGAGTTCTTCCAGCATTTTGTGTGTGTTGCGTTTGATTTCTAGCATCAGCAGATTCTCTCGTGTTTGTGATTTACACCTCATTCTAAGGGTATTTTCCTCAGATATGGAGTTCTCATTCAGGGGAAAGATCCTCCTTGCCTATTGCCTGTCATATCCTGAAAGAATCTAACAGATTTCCTCGTTTTCTCATGAACAGCAGGGAATACAGACCCAGCGCACTCACTCTCCTCTCATATAACCAACCTTCCATCCCCGGAACCAACCCAGTCAGTGTGGGGAACAGTCACTGCACTCCCTCTATTGCAGGGATATCCTTCCTGAGGAAGTGTGACCAAACCTGGACACGATACTCAAGGTGTGCTCTCACCAGGGCCCTATATAATCCCAGTGAGACCTCTGTACCCTCTTGTACAATCCCCATGGATCACAGGACAAAATACTGTTTGAACATAGAACATAGAATAGTACAGCACAGTACAGGCCCTTCGGCCCACAATGTTGTGCCGACCCTCAAACCCTGCCTCCCATATAAATAGAACATAGAATAGTACAGCACAGTTCAGGCACTCTCATTACTTGTTGTATCTGCATGTAAACTCAAGTGATTTGTTTACAAGGATGCCCAGGTCCCTCTGAACATCCCTGTGTGGAAATGACTCTTACAGTTTGTTCCTGGGAATGGGTGATCACACATTTCCCCACATTCTGTTCCATCTGCCACATCCTCAACCGTTCACTCTCCTGTCTACATCCCCCAAACCTTCTCACTACTGACACTGTCTCTCCCACTCTGCCACAGCAGCAGACGTAGTTACTGAGTTATGCAGCACAGAAACAGGTCCTTCAGCCCAACACATCCATGCTGACCAAGTGGCCAAACAAAATTATTGTCAGTTGCCTGCATTTGGCCCATGTCCCTGTGAAACTTCCCTCTCCACAGTCCAAGAGATATTGCAACTGTGCCCACCTACACCACCACTTGGGGTAGTTTGTTCCATGTAAACAGCACATTCTGTGTACAAAACCTGCTCCTCAGGGTCCTATTTAAATCTTTCCTCTCTCACTTTATATCTGTAATCTCTCGCTTCCAACTCCATAAACCTGAAGATAACAGATTCACTGTTGACCGTATCTATGACTGCCATTATTTTATCACCTCTCTAATGTCACATACACTCTGGTGAGAAAGGTCCTGGCCTATGTAGCCTCCTGTTAAATCCCTTTTGCACCCTCTCCAGTTTAATGTCACCCTCTGATCCCAGGGCAACTATAACTGTACTCCGTGCTCCGAGAGTAGTTTCCCCGAGGCTGGTAGAGCTGTAACGTGACGTCACAGTCCAGTGGCCGATACTCTACCCGATGAATGCGAGTGTGGCGAACAGCTTCTTCACCGTCCTGACTACCTGTGTTTACACTCTGAAGGAATTCGATATCCGCACCCCGATATCTCTGTTTTACAGCACTCCCAGGGACAGACCATTCCCCACGGCAGTTCTGCCCTGGTTCGTCAATGACAATGGAACATCTCACATTTATCTGTCATTCCTCAAATCAGTGACCTCATTGATCACCGTCCTGTTGTAATGTTAGTTACATTGTTTCACACTCCACGATATCACCAACTTTAGTGACATCGATAAATTTGCTGAGCCGGGCAGTGACGTTATCAGCCCTGACTCAGCTCCCAGGCTTTTCCTCGCAGCGATACACGCGCAGTGCTGGAGGAACTCAGCAGGCCAGGCAGCATCTATGAGAAACTGGAAACAGCCAACGTTTCAGGCCGAGACCCTCCATCAGCATCTGCACAATGGTCTTGTGTTTGGTTTTCCTTCGATCCTAAATTACTGGATAACATGACCCATCCTCCAATCCTCTGCCACCACTCCTGCCCGAGAAACGCGCAGAGACACAGAGGCGGGGAGGGGAGGAGACAGAGTCAGAGTGACGGACAGAGCCGAGAGCGGCCTCTCATCGTCCAGCTCCGTCTTCACTTTAATACACCCGGCAATTTCCAACGGTTTGTCCGAAACACAGAGCTCCAGAGAGAGAGAAAAAAACGCCCTCTAACACCACGTACAGAAGGAGTTCTAGGAATTTACTGGCAGTCGGACTTCATCGGATCAGAATACAGTGTGATTGGCGCAGGATCAATTTCAAATTGCCCGCCAATTTCAAAGCACCCAGCAACGGTGATGGAAGACTTCTTTAAAAATTATTTACCGTTAGTTTTATCACGCATTATACAATTTCAGTTTCATTTCATAAATTTAATATCTAATCCCCTGAGTTAAGATTTAAATGCATAATTACGGAGTCGCTTCTCTAAACGAGTGAACTGATTCCTGTCCGAGACGGATAAAAGAATGAAGATCGATCTTAACGCGTTCAGAGGTTCTGAAGTAATCACCGACTGGAAAGGCAGATTCGCAGGAATATTGCAAACCGAACCGATTAATGTGTTTCAAATGTAACTCAGCTGAATGTATCGATAAAAATAATTAAAAGGTTGTGGATACGGCTCCGTCTGTGAGGCGGTGGGTGGCTCTTAGAAGAGCCTTTGTTTCGTGCTCGGGAGGAAGTGGGAGTTTTTCAGCCGCCGAAGCCATAGAGAGTGCGGCCCTGGCGTTTCAGAGCGTACACCACATCCATGGCAGTGACCGTCTTGCGCTTGGCGTGTTCAGTGTAGGTGACCGCATCCCGGATCACATTCTCCAGGAAAACCTTCAGCACCCCGCGGGTCTCCTCGTAGATCAGACCCGAGATCCGCTTGACGCCGCCACGGCGAGCCAGACGGCGGATGGCCGGTTTGGTGATGCCCTGGATGTTATCACGGAGCACTTTACGGTGCCGCTTGGCTCCGCCTTTGCCCAGTCCTTTGCCTCCTTTCCCTCTGCCAGACATGATGCTGCTTCACTCAGGTCGCTGCTCACTGACAAACTGCCTGCTGCTGTCTCCTTTTATACACAGCGCCCCGACCTGCCCGAGAAACGCGCAGAGAGACAGAGGCGGGGAGGGGAGGAGACAGAGTCAGAGTGACGGACAGAGCCGAGAGCGGCCTCTCATCGTCCAGCTCCGCCTTCACTTTACCACACCCGCCAATTTCCAACGATTCATCCGACACAAAGCGCTCCAGCGAAAAACAAAACTCCCTCACACACAGTCTGAAAAGAACGAGAGCCAATGTCAGGCTAATAAACATGGTGGGACTGATGGGCTGAAATGAGTTTATTTCAACACTAGGAGTACTATGTTATCGGACGGACAGGTCTGGCAGCTCAACATTCCTGGGTTTCATTGTTTTACATGTGAGTGGGGGGTTAAAAATGCAGAGGTTACCTCACTGGGAATGTCACAGCAAACTGGAAGGTTCATTTACAGAGGCAATCTGCAGTTACACTGTTGGGGTGTTTGTATTGGCCCCGCAACAACCAGTGGGGGGACATTATCTTCTCTAGATTAACTGGAACTTGCTTAATTCTTAAATGCGCCAGATTTCTTCAGTGAATCTGAGAGGTGTTTGAAACATTATGTACAGGGCCCAACCAGAGGTGAGAACAGATGGGAATGAGCCAGGCCAGGTGACAGTTGAGAGTCAGTGAACATTTTGGGAACAGTGATCACAAGTTTCTTTTTTTCTTAGTTACAAGTAAAAATAAAAGTAGATCTTGTATGAAGGTACTAATTTGCAGGAGGACAAGTCAGGACGGAGGAAGACAGGAGCCAGGCAACATTGATTGGGAGCAGCCACTGTCAGACAAGTCCACATCTGATGTGTGGGAGTTGTTTAAAGACCAGCAACTCTGAGTTCAGGATCAGCATGTTCCGGTGAGGAGTGAGGAGAAGGATGGTAAGTAAGGGATTTTTAGACAAGCGGAGAGATCCTAAATTTAGTCAAAAGGTTATGGAAGGCTTGTGAAGCTAAAGTCAGACTGGGTACCTTTGGAATATAAAGGTAGCAGGGAAATGCTAAAGCAGGTGATAGGAAAGGCCAAAAGGGGCCACAAACTGTCCTTGTAATGTAGGACCAAAGATGATCCCAAGGCCTTGTGATTTGTATTAATAAGACGAGGATAACCAGAGAATAGAAATGTCGACTCAAGATTAAAGGAGGAATGATGTGGTTGAAGTGAGATCAAGTGGCTGAGGTACTAAATGAGTATGTTGTGTCAGTATTTACTGAAGTGAAGGAATTGAATGGCAATGAAAACAGAATGAGACATGCGAATGTGCAGAGACATTTTGAGAGTAAGGAGCAGGTTGTGCTGGGACGTCTGAAAAGCAATAAGATGGCTAAGACTCCAGGGCCTGAAGGCAAATATCCTACAACAGTGAAAGAAACAAGTGAGCAGATTGCCGGTGATTTGACAAGGATCTATGTGTCCTCGATCACAACATGTGAGGTCCCACAGGACTAGAGTGTCAGAAATATTGCAGCTTTGATCAAGAAGGGAAATAACAAGAATCCAGGAACCTATAGGCAAGGCAGCCCCATTTCAGTGGTAGAGAAGCTACTGGGGAGGATATTGAGGTACAGGATTTATGCACATTTGGAAAGGCATGGCCTGCTTAGGGACAATCAACATGGTTTTGTGTGGGCAGATCATGCTTGACAAAATTGATTGAGGTTTCTCAGGAAGTGACACAGGCTAAGATATAGGAGCAGAATTCAACCATTTGGCCCGTCGTCTGCTCCGACATTTCATTGTGGCTGATCCATTTTTCCTTTCGGCCCCAGTCTCCTGCCTTTCCCCTGTATCCCTTCATACTCTGACCAATCAAGAATCTATCAACCTCTGCCTTAAATATACATAAAGTCCTAGCTTAACAGCTCCCTGTGGCAATGAATTCCACAGATGAACCACTCTCTGGCTAAAGAAATTCCTCATCTCCACATTCTACAAGGATATTCTTCTATTCTGAGGCTGTGTCCTGATATTAGACACTCCCACCCATCTTCTGCACATCCACTTTATCACTGCCTTTCACCATTCGATAGGTTTCAATTGGGCCACCCCTCATTGTTCAAAAATTCCAGTGAATACAGGCCCAGAGCCATCAAACACTCTTCATATGACAAGATGTTTCATCCTGGAATCAATCTGGAGAACCTCCTTTGAAACCCATCGAGTTTCAGCTCATCCTTCCTAAGATGAAGAGCCCAAAACTGCTCACAATACTCCAGTGAGACCTCCACAGTACTTAATAAAGTCTGATCATTACTATGATTGGCGCAGATATTGTGAGACGAAGGGCAGGTTGCCATCTGTTCCATATTGTGTACTGATGAATATGTTTGATCTGACAGTAATTGCAGGGACATGGTTACAGAGACTGGGACTTCGACATTCCACTATATTCAATGTTCCACACGGAATTGGCAAAATGTAAGTTATTAGGTTTTATTGTTTTGCAATGGATTTAATTTGGCTTTTTTGACACTGATCAACAGAAAAGACTATGGTGTCAAAGTGAAAACAGATCTAAATTAATTGTAAATATGAAACAAAATAATTCATTGCCTTAGTATTTACCTCCTTCAAATCCGTAATTAGTTGATGCACCTTTGGCAGTATTTACAGTTGAGTCTGTGTCAATAGGTGTCTATCAGCTTTGCACATATGAACACTGCAATTTTTCCACATTCTTCTTTACAAAACTGCAGAAGCTCTGTCAGAATGCATGGGTTAGTGAGCGAACACTCCTTTTCAAGTCCAGCCACAAATTCTCAATTGGATTGAGGTCTGAACTCTCACAAAGCCACTCCAGGACATTAACTTTGTTGTTTTAAGGCATTCCTTTGCAGCTTTGGTTTTATGCTTGTGGTCATTGTCATGCTGGAAAATTAATTCTCTCCTAAGTCGCAGTTCTCTTGAAGACTGAATTTGGTTTTCCTCCAGGATTTCCCTGTATTTTGCTGCATTCATTTTACCCTCTACCTTTATGTGCCTTTCAGGGCCTGCTGCAGTGAAGCATACCCACAGGATGATGCAGCCTCCACCATACTTCACGGTAGGGATGGTGTGTTTTTGATGTTGTGCGGTGTTTGGCTTACTCCAAACTTAGTGTTTGTGATGGTCAAAAGGTTCAATTTTGTTTTCATCAGACCATAGAATCTTCTTCCAACTAACTTCAGAGTCCCCAACAATTCTGGGAAACTCCAGGGAAGATTTCATCAGAGCATTTTTCAACACTGGCTTTTTCTCTGCCACTCTCCCGTAAAGCTGCGACTGGTGAAACACCCGGGCAACAGTTGATGTATGCACAATCTCTCCCACCACTGAAGCTTGTAACTCCTCTAGAGTTATCATAGGTCTCTTGGTGGCCTCCCTCACTGGCCCCTTCTTGCATGGCCACTCAGTTTCTGAGGATAGTCTGCTCTTGGTAGATTTACAGCTGTGCCATATACTTCCCACTTCTGGATGAGTGACTTAACTGTACTCCAAGGGCATTCAGTGACTTGGAAATGTTCTTGTATCCATCTCCTGGCTTGTGTTTGTCAATTACCTGTTTGCAGAGCAGCTCAGAGTGTTGATTTGTCTTCACGGTGTAGTTTCTCCCAGGATACTGACTCACCAGCAGTTCGACCTTCCACTTACAGGTGTACTATTACTACAATCAATTGAAACACCTTGACTGCACACGGTGATCCCCATTTAACTGATCATGCAACATCGAAAACTAGTTGGCTGCACCAATGATGATTCGGTGTGTCAGTGTCATATTAAAGGGGGTGAATAATTAAACAGACAATTATTTTGTGTTTTAGATTTGTAATTAGTTTAGAGCATTTTGTAGAGATTTGTTTTCCCTTTGACACAAAAGAGTCTTTTTCCATTGATTGGTTTCAAAAAAAGCCAAATTCAATCCACTGAGATTCAATGCTGTAAATTTTCATAGGAACTTTATATGTAGGGACAATGATGGTGAAAGGGGGAGGGAAAGACAACATTGGTAGGAGCGGCCTCAAGATCCTGGGGTGTGGTCAAAGGCATTCAAGGAAATATTAAATCAAAGAACATACAAAGAGGCGCTGGTGGTGCACAAGAGAATCAGAGATTTTCTAGGAATCAGTGAAAAGCTAAAAGTAACAAGGAACACGCAGAGAAGTTAACTCAGTAATTTGCATTAGTGTTCACAGTGGGACACAGCAAACATCCCACAGATATCTAATGGTGACATTTCAACATTGTGCCATAATGTGTAACAATTGGCATCACAAGGGAGAAACTAATGGGGCTAAAAGCAAACTTTACCAGGTCCCAACGACCTGCACTGGAGGGTTTCACAGGAAGTCTGTAGAGAAAGTAGAGACATTGAAGTCTGTCAAAACTCACTGTTACAGAAAGGTCCCAGTGGAGTTGAAAACCATTGCTGAAGAAGGGTGGAAGATAAAAAGCAGGTAACTGTAGTCCTGTTAACTTCACTTCAGGTACTGGAGTTGATAATCTATCAAGAAATAACAAATCATTTGGAAAAGTTTAATGTCTACAGTCAGGTTCACACAGATTCCACGATGACCAAAGTTCCCATCTGAGCTCGTGGTCTGTAACCCCCTCACCACCACATTATGAAGAAGGTTATCCTCCTCCTTGTCCCATTTCTCTGCATTTGGCCCAGATACTTCAAAACCTTTCCTTTCCATCTACCTGTCCAAGTGCCTTTTTAATGTACCTGACTCAACCACTCCCCCGAGCAGCTCTTTCCATTTCCAGCTTCCAGGTCTCTCATGATTTTATACACCTCTGCAATATCAGCACTCATTCTCCAACATTACAGGGAAAATTATCCGAAACACCTTTCCACAAATCCTTTGAGATCCAGTAACATCCCCGTAAATCTCCCCTGTACTCTTTCCAGCTTAATGGTGTCTGTCATACAGCAGGGTCACAAAAACTAAACACTATTTGCGAAATGTGGCCAAACCAACGTGTTGTACAACTGCAACATCTCATCCCAGTTTCTATATTCGGTGCCCTGACTGAAGGCCAGTGTTCCAAAAGCCTCTTCACCACCCTGTCCATCTGGAACCTGGTCTTGGACCCTGTAACCTGGGTTGTTGAATGTTAAGTCATGTTTGACTAACATACCAGAGATTTCAGACTTTACAGGGGAAGTTGGAGAAGTGGTGTTCTTGGATTTTCGGGAGCCATTTGCCAAGGTGCCACATGTAAGGCTGGTGCACAAGACCAGAGCTCAGTACTGGGAAGGAAGTGTGTTAATACTGACTGAAGACTGGTCATCATACTGAGACAGAATAACAGGTCTGTTTCAGACTGGGATGATATTACTAGTGGAGTGTCCCAGTGACCAGTTCTGGATTGTCAATGATTTATTATTGATATTAATGACCCGGAGGAGGGGCAGAGAGTGAGGAATCCACGGTGGCAATGACAGGGAATGTGGTGGGGGACATGTTGTGATTGGACATTTCATCTCTTCAATGGGACATGGGGAAGCTGGTGAGTAGAATACTTGGTAAATGGAGTTTAATGTGGTGAAGTGTGATGACATGTAGAATGGTAGGAGGAATCAAAAGTCAGACTATGATTTATGTGGAGATAAATTGTAAATGAGAGAAATAGAGAGGGGTCGAGGTGCTGAACTACACAACAAAACAGAGACGGGAGCAGTGAGTGGTTCATAAAACCATATATGACCAAGGTTCAGAGGTGAATGGTTCATTGACATTTACTGCTGGGGTGTTGGTGCAGAGAAACAGAGAAGTGTTGTTACTGTGACAGACAAGTGCACAATGATGGATTTTGGGAAGTTAAAGCAGGTCAGGACATACCCAGTGAATGGAGGGTCCTGAGGAGTGTTGATGAAAGAGAAACCTGGGGCACAGGTAAGTAATTCCCTGCAAGTGCCAAGACAGGTAGACAAGGTGGTGAAGAAGGAGCACGACATGCTCGTCTTCATCGGCAAAGGCTCTGAGAGGAGTTGGGACATCACATTGCAGTTGTACAAATCAATAATGACACCACACCAGGAGTACCCTGTGCAGTTCTGGTCACATGAGAGGAAGGATGTGATTAAGCTGGAAAGGTGCAGAAACGATTCACAGGAATGTTACCTGGACTGGGGGCTTGAGTTACAAGGAAAGATCAGACTGACTGAGACTGTTTTCCCTGGAGTGAAGGAGACTGAGGGGAGACCTGACAGAAGATTATAAAACTATGAGAGATGTAGACAAGGTAAACAGGCAGGATCATTTTGCCAGGGTAGAAATATCAAATATGGGAAGGCGCAGCTTTAAAATGCCAGGGTGAGAATTTAAAGGTGGATGTTAGGACAGGTAAGTTTTCTAATTCCGTACAGAGAGTGGTGAGGGCCGGGTATGGGCTGCCATGGGGAGTGGTGGAAGCAGATATGATAATGACATTTAACAGGGTTTTAGACAAGCCCATGAATATTCAGAGAATTGAAGCACATGAATTATAAGCAGGCAGAAGAGGTTTAGTTTCATTTGGCATCATGTTCAGCACAGACATCATGGGAAGAAGGGTCTGTTCCTGTGCTGTGCTGTACTGTTCTGTGTTCTCAGTGAGCCTCAGTGACAGGGGGAGTCTTCAGCCGGGGTCACAGACAGGTTTATCTGTGGTAAGGAGAGAGACTGCACAGTGGTGCATTACCTCCCTGGTACCAGGGTCAAGGATGGAAATGAACAAGTACAGGCCATTCTGAAAGGGCAGGGTGAGCAGCCAGAGGTCGTGGTCCATATTGGCACGAACAAAAGAGAAAAGTCCTGCAAGGAGAGCTTAGGGAGTTGGGGAAAAAGTTAAGTGGAAACTCTGTGGTCGGGGGTGGTGGGTGGAAGTAATGCCGGTGTCACATGCTAGCGAGGGAAGAAATACAAAGGTGGTACAGTCATATGTGTGGCTCACGAGCTGGTGCAGGACGGAGGGTTTTAGTTACATGGGTCATTGGGCTCTCCTTCAGGACAGGTGATGGGAAGAGTAAGAGGTCAGTAACTAGCAGTGATGGATGTGGATTAACACAGAAAGTAACTCCAAATGGATAAATTAGTGTCTCAGCAGCATTACAAGTGCACACATCTACAAATATCAGAAGAGAAGCAAGAGAAAGAATAAAAAGTAAGTTACCTCCAACAGTCTAACGTGGGGGGGGGGGGGTCATCACTTCCCCTGCTATAGGTTGACTCATTATTGACCCTGATGGCCCAGTGTAAGAATGACTTCATACAGCGCTCCTTGGAGCAGCAGAGTTGTCTTAGTCTGTTACTGAAGGTGCTCCTCTGTTCAGCCAAGGTGGCATACAGAGGGTGAGAAACATTGTCCAGAATTGCCAGGATTTTCCGTAGGGTCCTTTCTGCTACCACAGCCTCCAGTGTGTCCAGTTTGACTCCTATAAGAGCCAGCCTTTCTAATCAGTTTATTGAGTCGGATGGCATCACCCGTGTTGGTGCCATTGGCCCAGTACACACACTGATCATGCAGAATGCCACAAGGTCAAGGTCAACCCAGAGGCTCATCCAGTAAGACAATCTGGATAGAAATCAGGAATAAGAAAGGTGCAATCACTATGATAGGGTTATACTGTAGGCCTCCCAATAGCCAGTAAGAGACAGAAACAGATATGTTAGCAGGTTATGGGATGATGTAAAAAACAACAGAGTAGATTTGGTGAGTGAATATCTCCTCAGAGTAACTGGGATTCTCTTACACCCTGAGGCTTGGATGGAGCATTAAGGTTTCCTGAAACAATATGTCGTCCACCAGGGAGGGGGACATTCTTGACTTCACCTTGGGAAATATGGGACTCAGCAGAGTGGTGGCAGGAACAACCAGTGTTCAAAGAGGAATTAGACAGGTCCTTCAGGGGAAATGACCTGCAGTGCTGTGGGAACAGAGTGGGGAATGGGACTGTGGAAATGTTGTAGCAGGAGTTGGTATTAACTTGACGGGTCAAATAGTCTCGACGATCACAGAATGATTCTCTGCCCAATAATAGTCTGAAAAAATCATTCTGGTCGCCAGTGAATCTTCCAAGCTCCAGGATGGACAAGATCAATTGTGTAATAAGGACACACTTCTGTCGAAACACTGACACTATATACCAAGCACACTGAGCTGCCAGAGCACAGCACCGGCCAGTGAGGACACAGACCAGTACAACACCCGGCTCTCTACTACAAAGTTCAAAGCTTAAAGTAAATGTATTATCAAAATACATTTCTGTCACCATATGCAACCCTGAGATTAGTTTTCTTGTGGGCATACTGCTGGTTTGTTAGAGCAGTTGGGGAGGGTTTAAACTAATTTTGCAGGGGCGTGGGAACAGGCGTGAAAGGATGCAGGATAGGACAGATGGTAAAAAAGCAAAGATAGCATGCAGTCAGGAAGGGCAGGCAGATGATAGGACATAAATGCAGCCAGCAGGGTGAGTATCAGTGCATGAGGGATGCAGAAACAATTATGGTAGCAAATACAGTACTCAAACTGTTATCTCAATACTCAGAGTATACTAAATAAGGTGGATAATCTTATTGCCCTGTTATGGATTGTCATGTTTAATGTTGTGACCATCACTGAATCACGGCTGAAGCATGTTTGTAGTTGGGAGCTAAGTGCCCAAGGTTACACGTATCAGAGGGACAGGAAGGTAGGCAATGGGGATGGCGTGGCTCTGCTGGTAAAGAATGGTAACAAATCGGTAGAAAGATGTAACAAAGGAAGCATGTGTGTGAGGCCGGTGTTCTGTACTCGGTGTCAGATGTGGGAAGTTCTGGAGTCTCCCAGCCTCCTGGACAGGAATATCGGCACCCGGTGTGTCGAGCTGTGGCTCCCAAGGGATTGCGTTAGGGAACGGGAGTTGCAGCTCGTTGACCTTCGTCTGGTCAGGGAGAGCGAGGAGGTGACTGAAGGGAGTCATAGGCAGGTGGTCGAACCGGGACCACAGGAGACAGACAAGTGGTTAACAGTCAGGAGAGGGAAGGGGAAGAGTCAGGGACCAGAGAGTACCCCTGTGGCTGTCCCCCTGTACAATAAGTACTCCTGTTTGAATACTGTTGGGGGGGTGGGGGGGACAAACAGCCTAACTGGGGGAAGCAACAGCAGCCGAGCCTCTGGCACAGAGTCCGGCCCTGTGGCTCAGAAGGGCAGAGAAAGGAAGAGAAAGGCCGTACTGATAGGGGACTCTTTAGTTAGGCACTCTGTGGATGCAGGAAAGAAACACGGATGGTAGTTTACCTCCCAGATGCCAGGGTCCGGGATGTTTCAGATCACGTCCAAAATATCCTGCAGTGGACTGGAGAACAGCCAGAGGTCGTGGTACATATTGGTACCATTGACATAGGTAGGAAAAGGGAGGAGGTCCTGAAAACAGACTACAGGGAGTTAGGAAGGAAGTTGAGAAGCAGGAGAGCAAAGGTAGTAATCTCGGGATTACTGCCTGCGCCACGCGACAGTGAGTATAGGAATAGAATGAGCTGGAGGATAAATGCGTGGCTGAGGGATTGGAGCAGGGGGCAGGGATTCAGATTTCTGGATCACTGGGACCTCTTTTGGGGCAGATGTGACCTGTACAAAAAGGACAGGTTGCACTTGAATCCCACGGGGACCAATATCTTGCGGGGAGGTTTGCTATTGGGGAGAGTTTAAACTAGAACTGTTGGGGGGGTGGGAACCGAACTGAAGAGACTGGGGAAGAGGCGGTTGGCTTACAAATAGAGAAAGCTTGGAGACAGTGTGTGAGGGAGGACAGGCAAGTGATAGAGAAGATACGTGCTCAGACCAACGGTTTGAGATGTGTCTATTTTAATGCAGGGAGTATTGTGAACAAAGCGGATGAGCTTCGAGCATGTATCACTACTTGGAGCTATGATGTGGTGGCCATTACAGAGACTTGGATGGCTCAGGGACAGGAATGGTTACTACAAGTACTGGATTTTAGATGTTTCAGAAAGGACAGGGAGGGAGGCCAAAGGGGTGGGGGCGTGGTACTGTTGATCAGAGATAGTGTCATGCCTGCAG
Source organism: Mobula birostris (assembly GCF_030028105.1). NCBI lineage: Eukaryota > Metazoa > Chordata > Chondrichthyes > Myliobatiformes > Myliobatidae > Mobula > Mobula birostris. Next base: position 27,829,534 of record NC_092397.1, read on the forward strand.
AACAGGTGGACATCATGGGGGGATTGTCTACGGAGTCTCTGTGGGTGGAGGTTAGGAACAGTAAGGGGTCAATTACTCTACTGTGTGTTTTTCATAGGCCACCCAATAGTAACAGGGATATCGAGGAGCAGATAGGGAAACAGATCCTGGAAAGATGTAATAATAACAGAGTTGTAGTGGTGGGAGATTTTAATTTCACAAATATCGATTGGCATCTCCCTAGACCAAGGGGTTTAGATAGACTGGAGTTTGTTAGGTGTGTTCAGGAAGGTTTCTTGACACAATGTGTAGATAAGCCTACAAGAGGAGAGACTGCACTTGATTTGGTATTGGGAAATGAACCTGGTCAGGTGTCAGTCCTCTCAGTGGGAGAGCATTTTGGAGATAGTGATCATAATTCTATCTCCTTTGCAATAGCATTGGAGAGAGATAGGAACAGACAAGTTAGAAAAGGGATTAATTGGAGTAAGGGGAATTATGAGGCTATCAGGCAGGAACTTGGAAGCTTAAATTGGGAACTGATGTTCTCAAGGAAAGGTACGGGAGAAATGTGGCAAATGTTCAGGGAATATTTGTGTTGTCATGTGTGTCGCCAAGCAGAGCTACCGGACGGATGATGCAAATGAGAGAGATAATGGAAGACAATGGAGAAACATATTGACAGACCGTTTGCTTTGAACCTGAACTGTTTGAAGTTTGATGGACAGGTGATACCCCAGAAGGGGTATAAAAAGAGCAGGTTTGCTAAGGCACGAGACATGCCACGAGACCCTGGAAAGGGCAGTGTGCCCCCACAAGTTTGGAGTTTGGAGGACCGGTTCGCAGGAACTGGTCAGATGCTCTCAGGGTGTGTGTCCGCCCTTGCCTGAGTGCCGGGTTCACCGCGGAAGAACGATCGTATCCGGAACGGAGGGGTCACAGTTGGTGACCACAGCGGGATCAGAAGACATCAAAAGGTCTGCCCGAAACCAACTGCATCTCTATATATCTCTCTCCCTCCCTCCCTTCCTCCAACGGTACAACAACAGCGATTACTTCGAACTGCACTAAACTGAACTGAACTCTGCTTCACTTAAGACTGATCATTTTACCCCTAGACTGCGATAGAGCTTGGTTGATTCCTATTACCCTATTTCTGTGTATATGTGGGTATTATCATTGCTAACCTGTTACATTTATATCCCTGCGATTAGTGTACTGTATTACTTATTTCCTTAATAAAACTTTATTAGTTCCTAGTAATCACAGACTCCAACAAGCGTTCCATTTCTGCTGGTTTGGCAACCCAGTTATGGGGTATGTAACAGTGTGGAGTTCTGCATAGGTATGTTCCAATGAGACAGGGGAGTTATGGTAGGGTACAGGAACCGTGGTGTACAAAAAAGGCTGTAGTAAATCTAGACAAGAAGAAAAGAAAAGCTTACAAAAGGTTCAGAGGGTGAGTAATGTCAGAGATCTAGAAGATTATCAGGCTAACAGGAAGGAGCTTAAGAAGGAAATTAGGAGAGCCAGAAGGGGCCATGAGAAGGCCTTGGTGGGCAGGATTAAGGAAAGCTCCAAGGCATTCTACAAGTATGTGAAGAGCAAGAGGATACGACGTGAAAGGATAAAACCTATCAAGTGTGACAGTGGGAAAGTGTGTATGGAACCGGAGGAAATAGCAGAGGTACTTAATGAATACTTTACTTCAATATTCACTACAGAAAAGGATCTTGATGATTTTAGTGATGACTTGCAGCAGATTGAAAAGCTTGAGCATGTAGATATTAAGAAAGAGGATGTGCTGGAGGTTTTGGAAAGCATCAGGTTGGATAAGTCGCCGGGACAGGATGAGATGTACCCCAGGATACTGTGGGAGGCGAGGGAGGAGATTGCTGAGCCTCTGGCAATGATCTTTGCATCATCAATGGGGACAGGAGAGGTTCCGGAGGATTGCGGATGTTGTTCCCTCATTCAAGAAAGGGAGTAGAGATAGCCCAGGAAATTATTGACCAGTGAGTCTTACTTCAGTGGTTGGTAAGTTGATGGATATGATCCTGAGAGGCAGGATTTATGAACATTTGGAGAAGCATAATATGGTTAGGAATAGTCAGCATAGCTTTGTCAAAGGCAGGTTGTGTCTTACGAGCCTGATTCAATTTTTTGAGGATGTGACTGAACATATTCATGAAGGGAGAGCAGTAGATGTAGTGCATATGGATTTCAGCAAGGCATTTGATAAGGTACCTCATGCAAGGCTTATTGGGAAAGTAAGGAGGCATGGGATGCAAGGGGACAATGTTTTGCGGATCCAGAACTGGCTTGCCCACAGAAGGCAAAGAGTGGTTGTAGACGGGTCATATTCTGCATGGAGGTCGCTGAGCAGTGGTGTGCCTCAGGGATCTGTTCTGGGACCCTTACTTTTCCTGATTTTTATAAATGACCTGGATGAGGAAGTGGAGGGATGGGTTAGTAAGTTTGCTGATGACACAAAGGTTGGGGGGTGTTGTGAATAGTGTGGAGGGCTGTCAGAGGTTACAACGGGACATTGATAGGATGCAAAACTGGGCTGAGAAGTGGCAGATGGAGTTCAACCCAGATAAGTGTGAAGTGGTTCACTTGGGTAGGTCAAATGTGATGAGAGTATATAGTATTAATGGTAAGACCCTTGGCATTGTGGAGGACCAGAGGGATCTTGGGGTCAGAGTCCATAGGACACTCAAAGCAGCTGCGCAGGTTGACTCTGTGGTTAAGGTGGCATATGGTGCATTGGCCTTCATCAATCCTGGAATTGAACTGAGGAGCCAAGAGGTAATGTTGCAGCTATATAGGACCTTGGTCAGATGCCACTTGGAGTACTGCGCTCGGTTCTGGTCGCCTCGCTACAGGAAGGATGTGGAAACCACAGAAAGGGTGCAGAGGAGATTTATAAGGATGATACCTGGATTGGGGAGCATGCCTTATGAGAATAGGTTGAGTGAACTCGGCCTTTTCTCCTTGGAGCGACGGGGGATGAGAGGTGATCTGATAGAGGTGTATAAGATGATGAGAGGCATTGACTGTAGGGATAGTCAGAGGCTTTTTCCCAGGGCTGAAATGGCTGCCACAAGAGGGCACAGGTTTAAGGTGCTTGGGAGTAGGTTCAGAGGAGATGTCAGGGTAAGTTTTTTTTACACAGAGAATGGTGAGTGCATGGAATGGGCTGCCAGCAATGGTGGTGGAGGCCGATACGATAGGGTCTTTTGAGAGACTTCTGGATAGGTACATGGAGCTTAGAAAAATAGAGGGCTACGGGTAACCGTAGTAATTTCAAAGGTAGCTACACGTTTGGCACAATTTTGTGGGCTGAAGGGCCTGTATTGTGCTGTAGGTTTTCTATATTTCCTCTCTCCCCAGAGGGAGACTGCAATCTGGAACACACTGCCTGAGGGGGTGGTGCAGGCTGGTATTTAAGGACCATCTGGATGAGCATTTGAATCACCAAGGCACGGTAGGAGACAGACCAAGTGCTGAGTTAGTGGGGACAGATTCTCAATGGTCGGTATAGACACGCAGAAACCACTCACTGTGAAAGTGCAGTGGGAACCTGAAACACAGAACTTCAGGATGGACTCAGCTAAAACATTCAGAACCCAGTACGATGGATTTTTGTTGGACAAAGGTACTAATGGCCACATACTGAACCAACCCCCTCAAAAGGCTACCAAAATGTTGCCATTCCCTGTGCACCAGTAACAATACTTTTATATGGGAATTTGGTGAAGTATTCTGGGTGATATTAGGAGAGATGGCTGATAGCTTGGTCACAGTGGGAGGGTGTAAATGTCTTCTCAGAGGATAAGGGGTTCAGTGGAACAAGCTCACAGCTGAGAATGAAGGTGACAAACCCCACTGCAGTGGAGGACTGTTGTGGTCAGGCTTTCATATCCCTCTGGGTCTTGCTCACTGAAGCCCCTGTGCATGTGCCTCTAATATTGTTACACAGTTCCCTGTATGTGGCATCACAGGTAGACAGGATTGTGTGTTCTACTTGCCTTGTCAGCCAAAGAACTGCCTCTCATTAGAGTTGGACAAAACTGTTTAAAGACAGATTTAAAGGGGATCTGAGGGGTAAATATTTCACACAGAGAATAGCTGGCATCCGGAATTAACTCCCAAAACAGAGTCACTGGTTTATACAGAAATGAAACAGTCCCTTCGGTACAACTCATCCCCGCCGACCAAGTTGTCGACCTGAACTCGGCCCATCTGCCTGCATTAGGCCGGTATCCCTCTCAACCTTTCCCATCCATGTGACTGTGCAAATGTGTTTTAAATATTGTACCTGAGGCAGAGAGCCGGTGCAGTGAGGCGCGGACAGACACTCACTGTTCCGCGGGCAGGAAGAGGAGAGGCGGATCCCACAGCGGAGCCGAAACCCCAACAAGCAGAGACCGGCTCCGCCATCTCGGACTTCCCGCACTGGACCGTTTCCACGGAAACGACGGCGGTGACTGTGGGGCTTTGTGACGTCATCGCGCCACGGGTCAACAATCCCACGGAGTCACGTGACAGTGACCCGACAGCCGGGGAGGCGGGGCAGAGGGAGCTGCCAATCAGCAGAGCGGCTGAACAACTTGTCACCATTGTGAACTGAATGGGGAGAGCGGGAGATTTCCTGGGACGCTGACCCACTGCCCCATTCCCTGGAATTCAGTGTGTTATACACAGTAACATTCATATTATAATTTAGCTCTTCGATCTTATAAATATGCAATGTTTGTATTTTGTATATTTTTCTGTGGATAATCTTTTATAATTTGGGATGAAAGATGTTGGAATTAGATCACTGGAAAAAAACGTTACGGAAAAATATTGTCAAAGCCAAAATATTAATCCAAAGTAAGTTGTTATCACACTACACATATGTCACCATATAGTTCAAGGATCTTTCTTTTTAAATCTTTTTATTGAATAAGTATACAAAAAGGTAAGCCATATAGGCACTAATACACTGTTAGAATATAATAAAATTACAGGAGATATTAATACAAAAAAATGATACAAACAATGTAATTTAAACATAACGTACCAAGGTAACATAATAGTATACTAATTTTTATATATATATCAATAGAGAAAAGGAAAAAAACAAAAAAACCACCGTGCAACTAACTAAAAGCAAAGCAAAGCAATGGACTAACTTGAAACCAAACAGAGTTAAAAAACTTAAAATTACGTCCTCAATCCCGACCTCCATTAAAAACAGTAAAAAAAAAACAAGAAGGGTATATATTACATTAAATGAAAATATTGAATAAATGATCTCCAGATCTGTTCAAATTTAAATGAGGAATCATAAAGATTGCTTCTAATTTTCTCCAAATTCAAGCATAATATCGTCTGAGAAAACAAAAAAAAGGTAGTTGGAGCATTAGGCTCTTTCCAATGTTGTAAGATACATCTTTTCACCATTAAAGTAAGAAATGCAATCATTCTACGGGCTGAAGGAGAAAGATTACTGGAAATCTTAGGTAGTCCAAAGATAGCAGTAATAGGGTGAGGAGAGATATCTATATTCAATACCTTGGAGATAATATTAAAAATGTCTCTCCAAAAAGATTCCAGAGTAGGACAAGACCAAAACATATGAGTTAAAGAGGCTATCTGCCCCGGACATCTATCACAAAAAGGATTAATATGAGAATAAAAGCGAGCTAATTTATCTTTGGACATATGTGCTCTATGAACAACTTTAAATTGAATTAGGGAATGTTTAGCACAGATAGAGGAAGTGTATAGTTCAAAGATAAAATTAAAATTTATTCTCACAGTACATACATGTCACCACAGACAACCCAGAGATTCTTTTTCAGCGGGCATTCTTAGCAAATCCTGAGGTACCTGTACCTTCCACCAGATGGCAGCAGTCAGAAAAGAGCATTGCCTGGGTGGTGAGGATCTTTGCTGATGGGCGCTGCTTTCCTACGGCAATGTTTCATGTAGATGTGCAAGTGGTTGTGAGGGATTTTACCCGTGATATACCGGGCCGAATCCATTACCTTTTGTAGGATCTCCCACTCAAAGGCATCGGTGTTCCTATACCACGCCGTAATGCAGCCAGTCAGCACATCTTCCTCCACATATTTATAGAAGTTTGGCAAAGTTTTCGATGACCGGCTGAATCTCTGAGAGTCCTGAGGAAGCAGAGGCACAGTCGGGACTTCTTCACAATAATATTTATGCGATGGGCACAGGACAGGTCCTCAGAGAGTGACACACAGAAATTCAAAGTTACCGACCCTTTCCACCTCTAATCGTCCTTTGATTACTGGCTCATGGACCTCTGGGTTTCCCCTCCTAAAGCCACAATCAGTCCCTCGGTCTCATTCACATTGAGTGAGAGGTTGTTGATATTACACAACTCAGCCAAGTTTTCAGAGTCCCTCCTGTATGCCAATTAATCACCCCCTTTGATACAGCCCACAACAGTTGTGTCATCAGTAAACTTGTAAATGGTGTTGGAAGTGTACTTGGCCACACATTCAAACTGTCGGTGTAAAGTGAGGGGGGGGGGAGGATGCGGGGAGCTAAGCACACTCTGGGTGGGACTCCTGTGCTGTGGAGGAGATGTTTCTTGTCAATCCGGACTGACTGGGTTTTGCAACTGAGGAAATCCAGGATCCAATTGCACAAGGGGGTATTGAGGCCCAGGACTGGGAGTTTACTGATTAGTTTTGAGGGGATGACATTGTTAAATGCTGAACTGTAATCAATAAAGGGCATCCAGATGTTTGCACCTTTGCTGTCCAGATGTTCCAGAGTTGTGTGAAGAGACAACGAGACAGCATCTGCTGTTGCTTCGGTAGGTGAATTGGAGAGGATCCAAGTCACCATTCAGACAAGAGCTGATTTGCTTCAACACCAGCCTCTCAAAACACTTCATCACTGTGGATGCGAGTGCCACTGGGCAATAGTCATTTAAACAGGTTACCATGCTGCTTCTGGACACCGATATGATTGAAGCTTCCTTGAAGTAGGTGGGTACCACACACTGCCAGATCGAGAGGTTGAAGATATCTGTGAATACACCAGCCAGCTGGTCAGCACAGGTCTTCAGTACTCGGCCAGGAACTCCATCCAGACCGGATGCTTTCCTTGGATTCACTCTCTTGAAGGCAGCCTGCACATCATCTTCAGATACTGAGACCAAATGACCATCGGGAGACACGGGCGTGCACGATGGTTCCTCCCTCTTCTGCCTGTTCAAAGTGAGCATAGAAGGCATTGAGCTCGTCTGGAAGCGAAGCTCTGCTGTCCCCTTTGTCACGAGATTTACCTTTGCAGGAGGTTCTGGCATTCAAACCCTGACACAGCTCTTGAGCATCACTCTTTTATTCCATTCTATTCCAGAATCTCCACATTGCCCAAGAGACGGCTTTCCGCAGATCATACCTGCAGCTCTTGTAGTATTCCTGATCTCCAGACCTGAATGGATCTGATCTGGTGCTCAGCTGGTTCCAGATCTCAGTGCTTACCCAGAGTTTCTGATTTGGGAAAACCCTGAATGATTTTGTGGGGACACACGCCTCCACAGCTGTTTTATTGAAGTCTGTAGTGACCCCGGTGTCGTCCTCCAGGTCCTTCGATGAGTTCTTGAACATGGCTCAGCCTGCTGACTCAAGGCAATCCTGTAACCGTTCCTCTGCCTCCCAACACCACCCCTCGGTTATCTGGATATCTGGAGCCTTGTTCCTTAGTCTCTGTCTGTATGCAGGTAGCAGGAGTACAGTCAAATGATCCAACTTAACAACAACAGGCATTCCTGATCGTGGTGTAGCAGTGCCCTAGTGTGTTGGGACCTCTGATGCAAAAGGTTACTACTTCAGATTCATTTTCTTTCAGGTATCTACAGGAAAATAAATACAATGGAATTGATGAAAACTACAGACAGCAAAGACTGACAGACAACTCATGTGCAAAAGACAAATAGTGGAATATCCTCCTCTTCATTATTAATTACATTGTCCTTAGATTCAGTAATTAGTCTAATTAACGTTCGCCTTGTGGTAACATGTTCACACGGGATCTTAGCTTCCACACACACCTCTTTGAGCTGATCCAGTTGCAAAAGCCATAGGCTCTGAGACAAGGTCTCTGCCAACTCCCCCCGATCCATTATGTGTGAAGCAGCCGCGCCCCCAAAGAAGCGCGCTCCCGCTCTCCATCAAACGCGATCCGTGTCCTCGTTGTGGCCACACTGAGCGACGTTAATTGTCCCGGGTTCCGGCACCAAACATTCAAATATTTGTTACACACAAAAGGGACTTCCAGGCGTGCAGAAGTTTAAAATAGCCTCTTTATTTTCCTTTCTGGAAACACCGGAACACAGCGCATCGGCTTTCCACGCACGCTGCCGGGCCGTCTCCGTCCACTCCATCACGTCCCCGGGACCCCTCAGCTGCCCCAACTGCCTGGATAAGCTTTGCCCCTTGTAACCATCAACCAACCCACTGAACATTAATCAAATTGTCAATGAACCAAATAACAAAACCAAAGCACTAAAAATAATATGAACATAATATAAGAAAATTAGGGGGGTATCCAGTGTCCATTACTATGCTCCACATTACTATGAGTCCCACTTTGGCATGGGTGACCCTCCCAAAAGCCAAACCACAAGGGCCTTGCCTCCAGCCAGCTTCACTCTCCGGTCATTGAGGCAGGTTTCAGACATCCCACCTCTCCCGGAAGATCCGGGAGTCTCCCGCATATCGATAGTGGCTCCCTGACGCCCGGGAATTATATACAATATCACGGAAATAGATTTTTTTTTGAGAGGGAGAGCGAGCATCCTGTTTGGTCTCTCTTCGTGCTGAGAGTGGTCTCCAACCACCGGGCCGTGAGGAAACAATATGATTTGGCGATATGAAATGATATGAGTCAGCTGCACCTTTTCTCACTCCCTGTCACGCACTGTTGAGCTCGAACGCACGCGAGGTCATTACGCACGCCTCATCCATGTCAGCGCGGGAAAAAGATCAACTCCTGGAGCTTGTAAGTGACGGCGGGCTGAAAAGTATGTTTGACATAACATCTCTGCCGGCATTCTGGATCAAAGTCAAGGCTTACTATCCTGAGATAGACACGAAAGCACTGAAAACGTTGCGTCCATTTCCAACATCATATCGCTGCGAAGCGGAGTTTTCTGCAATGAATGCAACGAAAGCTAAATTGCGGAATAGACTGGACATAAGGAACCCCCTTCGAGTATCGCTGTCTCCCATCACGCCTCGATGGGACCGTCTTGTTGCAGGAAAACAAGCCCAGGGCTCACACTGATTCAGCGATATTGGTGTGTTGCAATGAATTTATATGTTTATACGGGGAAAATATGCGCTGTATGTTTAATATCCAAACGTTACTTAAAATGTTATGATGCTATTGACTTATCACCTATATTCCGGTCGTGATTAACACCGCTCCCCGCTCCCCGCCCCCGGGTCGGCCGGTCCGCAAGAATATTGTCAATATTGAACCGGTCTGCGGTGCAAAAAATGTTGGGGACCGCTGCTAAGTAGACCTATCAGTTTTCTCTGTGGGCGGGCTTTACAGTCGACCTCAAAAACAATGACAGTGTTGCTCGCTGCACCTTTTGCAACAGTGACCTTTCTATTGCCCATGGTGGATTAAAATGTAAAAGACATGTTGAGGTGAGTTTAACAGGTGTCATTACAGCATAGCTAACGTTATTTAAACTAGCTGGTTAGCTGCTAAGGAGCAACGCTATTGATGTCCTACGTGATGAGGCCAACCTCCCTGCAGACTTGCTTAAAGTTGTAATAGAATAAACATGATAATAAAATATAATATAACACATATTTTAATGTCACATTTGCTGCATATAGTCATAGTCATAGTCATACTTTATTGATCCTGGGAGAAATTGGTTTTCGTTACAGTTGCACCATAAATAATAAATAGTTAAATAGTAATATGTAAATTATGCCAGGAAATAAGTCCAGGACCAGCCTATTGGCTCAGGGTGTCTGACCCTCCAAGGGAGGAGTTCTAAAATTTGATGGCCACAGGCAGGAATGACTTCCTATGACGCTCTGTGTTGCATCTCAGTGGAATGAGTCTCTGGCTGAATGTACTCCTGTGCCCAACCAGTACATTATGTAGTGGATGGGAGACGTTGTCCAAGATAGCATGCAACTTGGGCAGCATCTTCTTTTCAGACACCACAGTCAGAGAGTCCAGTTCCATCCCCACAACATCACTGGCCTTACGAATGAGTTTGTTGATTCTGTTGGTGTCTGCTACCCTCAGCCTGTTGCTCCAGCACACAACAGCAAACATGATAGCACTGGCCACCACAGACTCGTAGAACATCCTCAGCATCGTCCGGCAGATGTTAAAGGACCTCAGTCTCCTCAGGAAATAGAGATGGCTCTGACCCTTCTTGTAGACAGCCTCAGTGTTCTTTGACCAGTCCAGTTTATTGTCAATTCGTATCCCCAGGTATTTGTAATCCTCCACCATGTCCGCCCTGACCCCCTGGATGGAAACAGGGGTCACCGGTCCATTAGCCCTCCTCAGGTCTACCACCAGCTCCTTAGTCTTTTTCACATTAAGCTGCAGATCATTCTGCTCACACCATGTGACAAAGTTTCCTACCGTAGCCCTGTACTCAGCCTCATCTCCCTTGCTGATGCATCCAACTATGGCAGAGTCATCAGAAAACTTCTGAAGATGAAAAGACTCTGTGCACTAGTATACCCAACTTGGTTTACAGATTAGACAAAATCACTAAACAAATTATTACATACACACTTGGAGGTCGACGGGCGGGAGGGGGAATATGGTGTTGCAGGGGGCGGGGGAGCTACCTCCCTGAAATGGTGGTGATACCTCCCTGAAATGAGTTTTTGCAGGGTGGGATGTCTGTGGTTTGCTCCAGGAAATGATCTCCCACTTTGCCAGGTTTGCTGCAGGAAATGATCTCCCATTTTGCCAGGTTTGCTGCGGGAAATGATCTCCCATTTGTGCAGCTTCATTCAAGCAGGGAAGCTGAAGGTGCCAGTCTGCACTGAGGTTCGATTTCAGGACTATCAAGTGGCCCTCAAAGCTGCTACCACATCATTTATATCAAGCAAAGAGATTCTAATCATGTGATGTCATTTTGTTAATTTGTAAATAATCTAGATAGATTTAGAAATCTGATAGTTTCAGAAAGAACAGGAAGGATAGTTTATTTTCAGCTTTATTCCATCCAGTCTGAAATATAAATTGTTTACCATATCTGTAAGAATGGGAAATTGACTGGATCTGTACAATGAAAGCCTTACTTTGTGTCATGTAAGTTGTGTCACTTTCTTTCTCCCTGTTTGCTTTATCCTGTCAGCAGAGTGAGATACAAATCAAATCAAGTTTAATTATCATTCAGCCATAATAGATAGGGCAAATGAGGCAGCGTCCCTCGGGGGACACGGTGCAGAACGAACAACATAGTGCATTCAAAAAAGCGAGTAGAGAAGCCTCTTCACGTGGGATAAGAACATATATGTAGTCCAAGACCCTCAGTGACCTGTCCTGCAATCAATGGTACAATCTCCTGGCAGTGTGCAGACACGTGCAGTCCAGACTGTTGTTCCACCACTCAAACAGGAGAGGCCAGCACCAACGGGAGAGGCCAGCCCCCTGCTGAGCGCGGATGCCACGTTGCACCGCCTCCAGCGTCCCTCACCTGGCCTGCAGCTGCAGGCAAGCCCGCGGCTCGAGGCCTCGTCCCCGCTACAATCGGGGCTACGTGGCTTCTACTATCGCACCACCAAACAAGTGTAACAGGCCTGCGGCAACTTACACTATCACTCTGCAAAAGAGTCTTGCGATTGCGAGTGAAATAACCAAAATCGCGAGTGAAATAACCATGATAATCTTTCACGTACCAACTCCGATGCCTCTGAGTGGCAGGCAGCAACACAGTCTCAACTCAAGCTCTGTATAAATTTTGGGTTTATTATGTACATAAATAGAAGCAAGAGTTAGGCCATTCAGCTCTGTGGGCCTTCTCTGTAATTCAGAATTTGTTGATCTCTTTCTAATCTATTCACAAGTCTTGCATCCCTTGATTCCTTTCAAAGTTCAAAGTAAATTTTATTATCAAACTACATGCATATCACCATATACAACCATGAGATTCACTTTCCATTGGGCATACTCAGCAAATCTATAGAATGGTAACTATAACAGGATCAATGAAAGGTCAACTAGAGTGCAGAAGACAACAAACTCTGCAAATACAGATATAAATAAATAGCAATAAATAACAAGAGCATGAGATAAAGAGTCCTTAAGGTGAGGTCATTGGTTGTGGGAACATTTCAATGATGGGGCAAGTGAGTGTAGTTATCCTCTTTTATTCAAGAGCCTGATGTTGAGCTTTCATTGTAATAATAGTAATAAGTACTTCATTGATCCCTAGTAGGGAATTCTTTCATTACAGCAGCAACATTTAAAGACACATTTAGCAGTGTGCAAACTTAACTAATAATAAAGTACAGAATAATAACATGCACAATAATTTACCAATGTGCAATAATTTGCAATAATAATGTGTAATAATTATGTATTGAGTTGCTACCACTTGATTGGCTGCTGAGGATATTTGCATTAATGAGTAGGTGTACCTAATAAAGAGGCCACTGTCTGTATATAGTCGAACATGAGAAACATCATTCCCTTGTGCCCATTTCAAAGCTCCACTAATAAACAACCCGTTGAACTCAGCTGCAATACACAAGCATATCTTTGCTCAGTTAGGAAGACCAGACACGTGCATGATACTCCAGATGCGATCACAGCAGAAAACATAAATTTTCAAACTCGCTGTTTTTAAAAGAAATACTTCTGTTAGGGTCTTGGCCTGAAACGTCAACTGCACCTCTTCCTAGAGACGCAAACACGAGGAATTCTGCAGATGCTGGAAATTCAAGCAACACACATCAAAGTTGCTGGTGAATGCAGCAGGCCAGGCAGCATCTGTAGGAAGAGGTACAGTCTGGAGGAAGTGCCAGGAGCCAAAGGAGAAATTATTAAGAGTAAGGACTAATTCTGCTAGACGGAGCAGAGTGGTGGTAGAGGGGAACTGCTGAGGTCTGGAATCCAAAAAGAAATGGAGAGCTTTGAGACCTTCCTGATGGGGAATAGAAGTATATAGGGACTGTACATCCATGGTGAAAATAAAGCGGTGGGGGCCAGGGAACTTAAAATCATCGAAAAGTATCAGAGCGTGAGAAGCGTCACAAACATAGGTAGGAAGGGATTGAACAAGGGGGGATAAAACCGTGTCGAGGTATGCAGAAACAAGTTCAGTGGGGCAGGAGCAAGCTGAGACAATAGGTCTGCGAGGACAGGCAGGTCTGTGGATCTTGGGTAGGAGGTAAAAATGGGAAGTGCGAGGTGTGGGAACTATAAGGTTGGTAGCAGTGGATGGGAGATCTCCTGAGCGGATAAAGTCGGTGATGGTGTGGGAGACAATGGCCTGGTGCTCCTTAGTGGAGTCACGATTGAGGGGTGAATAAGAGGAGGTATCCGCGAGTTATCGCTGTGCCTCTGCAGGGTAGAGGTCAGTACGCCAGACTTCAACAGCACCCCCCTTATCAGTGAGTTTGATAGTAAGGTTAGGATTAGTTTGGAGGGAGTGGAGAGCAGAGCGTTCGGAAGGAGTAAGGTTGGAATGGGAACAAGGTGCCGTGAAGTCGAGACAGTTGATGTCCCGTCGGCAGTTAGCAATAAAGAGATCCAGAGCAGGCAGAAAACCAGTACAGGGTGTCCATGAAGAGGAGGAGGGTTGAAGACGGGAGAAGGGGTCATCAGTGAGGGTGGAAGAGTCCTTGCTGAAGAAGTAGGCTTGGAGACGGAGATGGCAGAAGAAGAGTTCCGCATCATGGCGAACGCACAACTCGCTGATGTGTGGGCGAAGGGGGACAAAGGTGAGGCCCTTACTGAGGATAGAGCATTCTACCTCAGACAGTTGAAGGTCAGAGGGGATGGTAAAGACCCGGCACGGATGAGAGCTGGGATCAGAGTGGGGAGGGGGAGGCTAGGGGTGTCAGTGGAGAGGGGAGGGTTGGGGTGAGAGGAAGATGGAGCCTCTGAGGGCCCAGGAGCTGACGGTGGGATCTGAGGGTGACGGGGGTTGCAGAGTGGCGGTGGGGGAAAGGAAGACGGGAGTCACAGTAGCAGCACATAAAGACCCGGCCTGGAGTTCAAGGCTGGAGTCGCAGTTGGTGCACTTTGGACCTTAGCTCCAGCTGTAATCTACCCATGTTCCTGACCATTGGCGTTCTTGACCTGGACCACAGCTCCGCCGAATACTTCGCCTACTCCCCGGTTCCATCTGTACACTCTGCTTATATTTGAGACGATATCTCAAACTCCAGACAAATGAGTAAGCCAGATGCTGTAAATGGGAATTTTGCAGACCCATGGGAGGCAAGCATTTCATCCATGCCTATTTCAATAAAATCTTTAAATTGAAGGGGTCTTAGGGACACAGAAAAGGCCCTTTGGCCCATCTAATCCATGTTGAACTGTTTGAACTCCCTACTCCCATCAACCTGCACCGGGACCATAGCCCTGCATACCCCTGTTACCCATGTACCTATCCAAATTTCTCTTAAATGTTGAAATCGAGCTCACATGCACCACCTGCACTGGCAGCTCATTCCACACACTCGCAACCCTCTGAGTGAAGACGTTTCCCCTTATGTTCCCCTTAAACTTTTCACCTTTCACCCTTAAACCATGACCTCTAGTTGTAGTCCCATCCAACCTCTGTGGAAAAAGCCTGCTTACATTTATCCTATCTATACCCCTCATAATTTTGTAAACCTCTATCAAATCTCCTCTCATCTTCTACGTTCTATGGAATAAAGTCCTCACCTGTTCAATCTTTCCTTATAACTAAGGTCTTTCAGTTCTAGCAACATCTTTGTAAATTTTTTTCTGTACTCTTTCAACCTTATTTGCGAACTTTGTAGATTAAATTTCACCATATAGAAACCGGCAATGGGTAGTATTTTATTTATTTTAAAATTTGAAGTTGCAGGGGTTGAAGGGCAGGCACCATGGTGGTGTAGCAGTTAGCACAATGCTATCACAGTTCAGGGTGTTCCAGAGTTGGGAGTTCAATTCCAGCCCCTTCTGCAAGGAGTTTGTACATTCTCTCCGGGACCACGCGGGTTTCCTCCAGGTGCTCCGGTTTCCTCCCACATCCCAAAGACGTACCGGTCCATCGGTTATTGTAAAGTGTCCTGTGATTAGGCTACTGTTAAATAGGTGAGTTGCTGGGTGGTGTAACTTGTTGGGCCGGAAGGGCCCATTCCGTACTATACAGTATCGCTAAATAAAATAATACAAAATAGAAATAATTATGTACATATGTATATGTTTATTAAAATAAATGTTTATAAACTCTGCATCAAAATAGAAATAAAGTTTAATATTTTACATGAATACTGTAAACACTTCTGGGGAGTATTTTAAATTCTACTTTACGACTATGAATACACGACACATAAAAAGAAAATCTGAATAAACTAATTCTTTTCGTGCTCACTGTTTAAAAGTTTCACAAGTTTGTTTTCACGTCAACATGGCACAGTCAAACTGAACAAAAGCAGGCCTGACTGGAGCACATTTTACAAGGTCTCAACTTATACCGGAGATAATTCTGTTCCAGCAATCCTTATCAAGAGCATGTTAAAAGCAAACTTTTTCAAGCTGTTCCAACTGCACATAAGTTTGGGCCAAATTAAAATTATCTCCAAACTCATCACTTTTCAAGAGGGAAAGTGGGAACAATTAAACATCGGAACAACCAGGGGAATGAAATTGTAAAATTAATCTCTTGTTTCAGTTCCCCGATTTTCATAATTTTCTTGCTACAAAATATCCCGTCTCACTGATAAAATGTAGGGTCTGCATTTCAAGCATATGATATCGCTGAAGAAGCACGACTTTTTTTTTACTAAAGTGAATACAGATACGGTATCAGTCCACACAGTCGTAGAGCTCTCTTTAGTTCCTTGATGTCTGCAGCCATGTTTTCTCCATTCTCTCTCAAACATTGACTGAAGAGTAACTGGGGTTATTCCGGCAAACGAAATGTGCAACCAACTGTCCATCACCAATCATCAGCAACAAACCGACACCTAAAAGAAGAATCACAGTCGTTAAAACTCATAACTATCACCATGGTCTATGAACTGCACAGATAGTCTTACAATACTTTATAAGATGGAATAGTTTGAAGATCAGGCATCAGAAATTTAAAAGGGACATCAGGGGCAGCTTCTCAGTGCAAAGGGCGATGTGTTTGTATTTGGGATGAGCTGCCAGATACAGTACAGTGCAAAAGTCTCAGGCACACATACACAGCTAAGGCTTTTGCACGGTGCTGTACTTGTCAATGTGGAGCAGAGAGCGAGTTTGTAACTCCGTCAGGAGCAAAGGATGTTGGGAATAGTGAGCGTGGAGCGCCATGGGAGGGGTGTGGGACAGGTGGAAGCAGAGGAGTGCCAGGGGTGGGGATTTGCTGTAGGTGCAGACACACCCAGCCCTGAGACAACAGGCAAGGACATTTGATGCCAAACAATTGGTTTATTAATCATTCCAGAATGTCTCGCTGGTGCTTCCTACTCCCTTCCCCTTTCCCAACCATGATTCTCCTCTCCCTGCTCCCTTCCCACTCTCAGTCCACAATAGGTTTATCACCACTCACATATGCCATGAAATCATTTTTTTTTGCAGCAGTATAGCGCAAAATATAAAATTACTAGAGTACTGTTTGGTGGAAGTCTGTGAAGAATAAGAATTTCAAGTTGTATACTGTATACATCCTCTGATATTAAACTGAACCATTGAACATTTAAAAACCATCAAGCACATGGATTAGAGAGGTTTAAAGAGCTGTGATCCAAACATGAGCAGATGAGAGTAGATTGCTGTATGACCTGGTCAGCATAGACAATTTAGGCCAAAGGGCCTGACTATGACTAACTATGATAACATCATTTCAGCATTGTATCTCTGTTAAGCTGCAAAAAGAAATTTAGTTCTCATTGTCCAGTAGAGTCTGATTTAACTATTCAGAGGTGAATTGAATAAAGAATCTACAGCATGCTTATAACATTTTTGAAGAAAATCTACTCAGACTCACCCAATGCCAACCACCACTGCCATACTAAAGGAAATTCGACCATCACTGGAAATGAAATGAAACCCGAATTTAATGACTTTGCAGTGTTTCACACCTTGACATAAGATTCTTAAAACAAGCAAAACGAGGAGGAATTTCTTTAGCCAGAGGATGGTGAATCTTTGGAATTTACTGCCACAGATGGCTGTGGAGGCCAAGTCACTGGGTCTGTTTAAAGCAGAGGTTGATAAGTTCTTGATTAGTAAGGGCGTTGAAGGTTACGGGGAGAAGGTAGGAGAATGCGGCAGCACGGTAGCATAGTGGCTAGGAAAAGTTTTACAGTAACATCAACCTGGGTTTAATTCCCGATGCTGCCTGTAAGGAGTTTGTACGTTCCCCCCCATGACCGCGTGGGTTTCCTCCGGGTGCTCTGGTTTTCTCCCACAGTCCAAAGTTGTACCGATTAGTAGATTAACTGGTCATTGTAAATTGAGCTGTGATTAGACTGGGATTAAATTGGGAGATTGCTGGGTGGCGCGGTTCGAAGGGCAGGAAAGGCCTACTCCACGCTGTATATCAATAAATAAACAAACAAACAAACACAGATATGAGTAAATAAATAAATGGGATTGAGAGGGATGATACATCAGCCATGATGGTTTGGCGCAGCAGACTTCTACTTCCAACAAAGTTGGGGTTTTGCTGTCAATAACAAAGATTAAATATTACGTTTTTCATTGGGTTCCCTTTTTTCTGAATTAAGGCCCATGAAGAACAGTAATGTGTAGCATTACTGAATACAGAAATAGGTAAATAAATGTTGATCTTATAGTTCTCACCTTTTCATTCAAATCACAGAGTAGAGGACGACCATTTACCCACCACCAGTACCCAGAAGAGCAGCCCGTAGTCCTTTCCCAAACTCCAGGCAATTATTTTCCTTTCTGCCTATCCAGTTCCTTTTTGAAAATGGTTTCTTACCACGCTGACAGCTGATGAGTTCAAAATTGTAAGTATTCTGCATGAAATGTTTTTCCCTCTATCTCCTTCTACACGTGACCTTGAAACTCCCTTCACACGTCCCCCACCCCCATCTGCTTAACCTGACTAGTGACAGACCCGTACATCTCTATCAAATCAACTCTCAACCTTCATTGCTTTAAGGAGAATAACTCCAGCTTCTCATGTTTTCTGACTTGTTACTCGAGACCATTGATGCAGAAGTACAGCCTTTACACCAAGCCACATGTTGCCACCTCTGTCTGGTTCTGCATAAACCCTGGCAGATATACTTCATAGGCACGTGAACTGATGGAGAATTTCTTGGTCCCCACCTCAGTGGCCCAGGATATACTAACCAGTGAAACAAAGAACAATTAGAATAATTGACACTGAGGAAAACAATAGTATTTAAAGCCGATATAAAATGACTCTCATATTCCAATTCATGATATGATTAAATCGGAGTTCTTACCTGCTGAAGTCAGCAGGATATGGCTGAGTGCAACTGTGAAAGAGTAGTCCCAAACCCTTTCCTTAACTATAGCTGCAAACAGCAGACAGCTGATGAAATATGTCAATTCCATTGACAGCAGGTTCACTAGGAGAGTGAAGAAAGAAACTTATTGACAAGCAACACATATCAAAGTTGCTGGTGAACACGAAGGGAATAAGTTACTTGTAGGTGCTTATTTTGGGACCGTGAAGGTCATATCTTTGCTGATTGCTGAGATAACGCTCAATAATGCTCAACTGTATGTTTGCTAATTGCTAATTAAGGAACGGAATGAGGAATTCGAATCTTTGGAGCAGTGGCGTGTCACACAAGTATAACAATGCCGTGGAGTCGCAGGCTGATAGCAATTGTTTTGTTTTGATTTTGGATCCGTTTTGCCACTACACAAACCTTCCCAGAGCTTGCTTCCCAAAGAAAGAATTCTTTTTAAATTTAAATATGGGCATGAGGGTTGTCGATAGGATAAGATTGTTAGGCTACTGATTCCATCGGACACCATTTTTAATACACTAAGAACATTATCATTTCCAATCCCCAGCCATTAATGGTGAAGTTACTAAATTTACTAGCCGTTCTTTCTAGTATTTCTTTCAGGAATTTTTGTGTACTAAAAAGCCATTTGTACAATTACTAAATCATTATGTTCACGACTATTTTGGCATACTAATTAACTGAATAAGCAGCTTTCAATGCCCCAGATAATGAAAGCCAATATTCAATATGGTTTTTGTATCGCGATGCTGCCATCTTCCAAGGCTCTTTGGTCTTGCAGACCAAGATCCATCCCTTCCTCGATACTTCCAATGATCGGACTATCCATGGTGCATGTCCCAGCCTCCTTAATACTCCCAAAACCCATCACATTATGTTTATCAGTGATAATATTATCAGCCATTTCTCAAACATGCACACAAAATGTTGGAGGAACTCAGCAGGTCAGGCAGCATCTATGGAAATGAAAGAAGAACATAGAACACAGAAATTTGCAGCACATTACAGGCCCTTGGCCCACAATGTTCTGCCAATCGTGTAACCTACTCTACAGACTGCCTCGAATTTCCCTACCACGTAGCCCTCTATTTGTCTAGGCCCTATGTACCTATCTAAGAGTATCTTAAAAGACACTATTATATCCGCTTCCACCACCACTACCAGCAGTGCAGTCCACGCACCCACCACTCTGTGTGAAAAACTTACCCCTGATGTCCCCTCGGTACCCATTTCCAAGCACCTTAAAACTATGACCCCTTGTGTTAGCCATTTCATCCCTGGGAAAAAGCCTCTGGCTATCCACACAATCAATGCCCCTCATCATCTTATAGACCTCTATCAGGTCACCTCTCATCCTCCATCGCTCCAAGCAGAAAAGGCCAAGTACACTCAACCTATTCTCATAAGGTACGCTCTTCAATCCAGGTAACACCCTTGTAAATGGCTTCTGCACTCTCTCTAGAGTATCCACGTCCTTCCTGTAGTGAGGTGACCAGAACTGAACACAGTACTCCAATTGGGGTCTGACCAAGGTCTTATATAGCTGTAACATTACCTCATGGCTCTTGAACTCAATCCCATGGTTGATGAATGCCAACACACCACACGCCTTCTTAACAACACTGTCAACCCGCGCAGCAGCTTTGAGTGTCCTATCAACACAGACCCCAGGATCTCTCAGACCCTCCACACTGCCAAGAGTCTTACCATTTATATTATAATCTGTCTTCAAATTGGACCTAACAAAATGAACCACTTCACACTTATCTGGGTTGAACTCCATCTGCCACTTCTCAGCCCAGTTCTGCATCCCGTTGCTGTCCCGCTGTAATCTCTGACAACCCTCCAGACTACCTACAGCACCCCCAACATTTGTGTCATCAGCAAACTTACTAACCCACTTTTCTACTTCTTCATCCAGGTCATTTGTAAAAGTCACAAAGAAGAGGGGTCCCAGAACAGATCCCTGCAGAACACCACTGGTCACCGACCTCCATGCAGAATATGAACCATCTACAAACACCCTTTGTCTTCTGCTGGCAAGCCAATTGTGGACTCACAAAGCAGGGTCTCCTTGGATCCCATGCCTCCTTACTTCCTGAAGGAGCCTTGCACGGGGAACCTTTTCAAATGTCTTACTGAAATCCATATACACTACTTCCTTACTCTACCTTCAAAGTGTTTTATTACATCCTCAAAGAATTCAATCAGGTTCATGAGGCACGACCTTCCCTTGACAAAGCCATGCAGGCTATCCCGAATCAGATTATGTCTCTCCAAATGCTCATAAATCGTACCTTTCATGACTTTCTCCAACAACTTACACACCACTGAAGTCAGACTCACTTGTCTACAATTTCCCGAGTTATCTCTACTCCTTTTCTTGAACAAGGGAACAACATTTGTAACCCTCCAATCCTCCGGTACTTCTCCCGTCCCTATTGATGATGCAAAGATCATCACAAGAGGCTCAGCAATCTCCTCCCTCGCTTCTCACAGTAGCCTAGGGTATACCTCATCCGATCCCGGTGACTTATCTAACTTTATGCTTTTCAAAAGCTCCAGCACATCCTCTTTCTTAATGTCTATATATTCCCAAGTGTTTCAGTCCACTGTAAGTCATTCCTGCAATTGCCAAGGTCTTTTTCCCTGGTGAATAGGGAAATGCACAATGCCCCAGCCTTAACCCAGTCCACACAGTCTCCTCTCTTCTGTATCCACTACCTACCCCAGTACCTGCAACCACTCTTTTGTATTTGATATAAATGCCTCCCTTTCCCCTCCCTGTCCCATCTTTCTTGACACATTTGGTTGATATTTTTTCCCAGATTACACACTTAACCTCTGCTTTACTGATACAAATGTGCATTTCTATATTTTCTTTCTTTAACGCCCTCTTTGACAACTCATCCACCCTCTCATTCCCCTTCACCCCTACACGTGCTGGAACCCATAGAAATTTTACCTGACCTCCCTGATTTGCAATTCTTGTGACTGACTGAAGGGCTTCATAAAGTACACCTTGCTGACTGTTTGAGTGAAAAGACCTTAAACTTGCTGGAACTGAGGATGAATCTGAGCATATCAACACTTTGACTTGTCTAGCTTTCTCCACCCATCGCAACACAACCAACACTACCAGCAACTCCACCTTTACAGTTTCAAGATAACAAAAAAGGAAAAGGGCCCAAAGCAAAAGTTTGGGCACCCTGCATGGTCAGTACTTAGTAACACCCCCTTTGGCAAGTATCACAGTTTGTAAACACTTTCTGTAGCCAGCTGAGAGACCTTCAATTCTTGTTTGGGTGATTTTTACCGATTCTTTCTTGCAAAAGGCTTCTAGTTCTGTGAGAATCTTGGGCCGTCTTGCATGCACTGCTCTTTTCAGGTCTATCCACAGATTTTCAATGATGTTTAGGTCAGGGGACTTTCAGGGACATGGCAAAACCTTCAGCTTGCGCCTCTTGTGGTAGTCAATTGTGGATTTTGAGGTGTGTTTAGGATCATTATCCTGTTGTAGAAGCCATCCTCTTTTCATCTTCAGCTTTCTTACAGATGGTGTGATGTTTGCTTCCAGAATTTGCTGGTATTTAATTGAATTCATTCTTCCCTCTACCAGTGAAATGTTCCCCATGCCACAGGCTGCAACACAAGTCCAAAGCATGATTGATCCCCCTCTGTGCTTAGCAGTTGGAGAGGTGTTCTTTTCACGAAATTCTGCACCCTTTTTCCTCCAAACATACCTTTTCTCATTGCGGCCAATAAGTTCTATTTTAGCTTCATCAGGGCTTGTTTCCAAAATGCATCAGACTTGTTTAGATATTCCTTTGCAAACTTCTGACCCTGAACTTTGTGGTGAGGATGCAGGAAAGATTTTCTTCTGATGACTCTCCCATGAAGGTCATATTTGTGCAGGTGTCGCTGCACAGTTGAACAGTGCACCACCACTCCAGAGTCTGCTAAATCTTCCTGAAGGTCTTTTGCAGTCAAACAGGGGTTTTGATTTGCCTTTCTAGCAATCCTACGAGCAGTTCTCTCGGAAAGTTTTCTTGGTCCTCCAGACCTCAACTTGACCTCCACCATTCCTGTTAACTGCCATTTCTTAATTACATTACAAACTGAGGAAATGGCTACCTGAAAACACTTTGCTATTTTCTCATAGCCTTCTCCTGCTTTGTTGGCATCATTTATTTTAATTTTCAGAGTGCCAGGCAGCTGCTTAGAGGAGACCATGGCTGCTGATTGTTGGGACAAGGTTTGAGGAGTCAGGGTATTTATAAAGCTTTGAAATTTGCATCACCTGGCCTTTCCTCACAATGACTTGTTAGCCGTAGCCCTAACAGGCTAATTAAGGTCTGAGACCTTGGTAAAAGTTATCGGAGAGCTCAAATCTCTTGGGGTGCCCAAACTTTTGCATGGTGCTCCTTTCCTGTTTTTCACTCTAAAATTGTACAAAACAAAAATAATACACTAATCTTGCTTAAAATGTTGAAAAGAATGTTTCATCTTTAATTTTATGACTTTTGGAGATCAGTTCATCTACTCACTTAACTATTCACAGTTACAGAAATTTTGACCAGGGGTGCCCAAACTTTTGCATGCCACTGTAACTGCGACAATAAACGTCTTCTATCCGCCAGATAACTGGATACACCATTTTAGTGCAAACCTGTGATTTTTGTTGCTCCTGTATTCACAGCTCCGGTAGACAGCTGATGCATTCAAAGCAGTCCTGATTTATACAGAGGGTCTGTCTCCCGAGATACGGTTATACACCTCACTAACTTGCTCAGTTACAGTGCAATTCAATACCTTTGTCTCTATTGTAAATATTGGAGTGATTGGAGACAAATACATCAAAACTCTTTGGCATTACCTCAGCAGTGCCTCTGGTGGAAATCAACCGATAGATTTAATTTCAAAGACTGAGACTGAGCAGCTACATTTACAGATTTCATCTTCTGGTTGGCTAATTATTCATCTCTGAACGGAGACCAGCGACACTGACCGATCCTTACCTCTGTCCCTGTAGTTTCCCATTTTGGACTGTCCTTCAGCTTCTTCCTGGTGATACACACACTCACTCAGTCTCAGTCTCTCACACTCACAGTCTCTCTCAGTCTCTCTGTCTCACACACAAACACACACGGAACAATTGTACAATTGTGTTTCTATGTTATAGTGACTGTCCTGTTGTGCATTCTATTTATTATTAATTACTATAAATTGCACATTGCACATTTAGATGTAGACATAACATAAATATTTTTACTCCTCATGTATATGAAGGATGTAATTCATAAAGCAATACAATTCAAAACATACAAACACAAATTCGGACAAATATACACTAGAGAAACAGAGATCAGGATGGAAACGATCAAATGAGCATGTTGCTGATGTACAAACAGGAGAAAATCTGCAGATGCTGGAAATCCAAGGCAACACAATGAACTCTGCTGATTCCTCCAGCATTTTGTGTGGTGTAGCAGTCTTTAATGGGCATCTCAAATCTCATCAAAGGACAAAAGAAATAGAGAAGAAATATTCCAATCTGCAAAGGAAGAGGCAAACCAGCTACAGGAATAAATACAGTACTCAAAATAGGCAGATGAATGGATGCAGGAGATAAAACTGCGTAGATTGTATAAACAGGGGAAAATCTGCAAATGCTGGAAATCCAAGTTCCTCCAGCATTTTGTGTGTGATGTTGCTGATCTAATAGTCTTTAATGAGCACCTCAAATGTCAAAAGAAATTGAGAAATATTTCAGTTGGCAAAATAATGAGCAACACACATAAAAGTTGCTGGTGAACGCAGCAGGCCGGGCAGCATCTATAGGAAGAGGTACAGTGGATGTTTCACATCTCTGCTCTTGTATTTTCGACCTCTTGAAATGAATGCTAACATTGCATTTGCCTTCCTCACCACCAATTCAACCTGCAAGTTGACCTTTAGGGTGTTCTACACAAGTAGTCCCAAGTCCTTTTGCATCTCTGAGTTTTGGATTTTCTCCCCGTATAGAAAATAGTTCGCACATTTATTTCAACTACCAAAGTACATGACCGTGCATTTTCTAACATTATATTTCATTTGCCACTTTCCTGCCCATTCTCCTAATTTGTCCAAGTCCTTCTGCATCCTACCTGCTTACTCAACACTACCTGCCCCTCCGCCAATCTTTGTATCATCTGCAGACTTGGCAACAAGGCCATCTATTTCACCATGGAAATCATGAGGTACAGCATAAAAAGAATTGGTCCCAACACCGACCCCTGCGGATCATCACTAGTTACTGGCAGTCAACCTGACAAGGATCCTATACTCCCACTAGCTGCATGCCTGTTCTTACCAGATGATTTTACAACTCGTTCTTTATTAATGCTTCCTTTATCTTACCCACAATACACATCAAGCTTACTGGTCCATAGTTACAAGGGTCAGCGCAGTCACCCTTCTTACATACCAGTAAAATGTTAGCCCATTTCAAGATCTTCAGGATTTTACCAATCTTAAGAGAATTTTGAATAATTCTTGTTAGGCCTTTGTATTTTCAATGATAGACTAATTTAAGTACCCTTGGATATATGTTGTCTGACACTGAGATTTGTTAACTTTCAGGCTTTTCACTTTCTAAGATCTCAGAGTCACTTCAGGGAACTTTATTTTTCTCTACACTTACTGGCATATTGCTAGCATCTTTGCAGGTGAACACTTTAGCAAAATAAGAGTTGAGAGTATCCGCTATGTCCTTCTCTGCATAATTTAATACCCCACTGTTATTCCAAATACAATTAGCTTCCCACTTGACGTTTCTTTTACAACTAAAATATTGACAAAGTCTCTTGGGGTTCAATGTTATCATTATCAGGAATATCCTTCTCAAGCTGCCTTTGGCAATCACAATTTCCCACTTGACTATAGCTCTCATATTTGCATATGCCCTGTGGTTAAAATGTATTACAGGGGTACTATTTTTTTCAGTATTCCATATATAGATGTCACCCATGTACACAAGGAACAGTGTCCTACACCCAATGCCTGCGCCATCCAGCTTGCCTTTGGACTCTGGAAGGAAACCGATGTGGTCACCTTCTGTTTGCTCCATGCAACACTTGGCCTGTGGGCCTGATCTCCATGATCTTCAATGTCAAGAGCGTAGCAGTTTTTAAGCGAGGTTCTCAGACAGTCAGCCTGAGTCCACTAACACTTTTTGGAAACTTTTGCCTGTACCAGAGTCTATGAATTCTTGAAGTTAAAAGCGAGACAAAGGAATCCTGGTGGTTCCCCTGTGGCAGGGAAAGTAAAAGTCAGGCAGTGTGGTAGTGACAGGAGACTCAGTACTTAGTGGGGACAGGCAGTTGATGCTGTGACAGCAAAATAAACACAAGGATGGTGTGTTGTCTCCCTGGTGCTGGGGTCCAGGGTGTAGAGGTGCGGCTGTAGGATATTGTCAAGAGGAAGTGTGAAAAGCCAGAGGTCCTGTTGCAAATTGGCACCAATGTCATTGTCAAAAACTGAGAAGAGATCCTACATACTGAGTGTATCGAATTAGGAAAGAGGCCTCTTTCCTTCTGTCACCCATGTGCACAAAGATCAGTATCTTGTGGCCAGTGAACACACCATCTATCTTGCCTTTGGTCTCTGGAAGGAAACCAGTGCAGTCTGCAATACGGTATAATTGCAGTTCCACTCAGAGCTCCTCCCCAGACCCAGGACAGCACACAATGGCAATACCGCAATTTGTGAGTGTAATCACACTTACAGCAAAATATTCCCAACCGGCTACAATTTGACAACTGCACTGGTCCTGGAATCGCTGAGATTTGCTCCCGGAATCAGGCACTGGCTCTCGCTGCTTCTCATCCCAGACCGAACTTCGCAATCTGACCGTGAACTTGGGCTCTGACTCTGCAGGACATAACTGTCATTGATATGGCCCTCACCATATCCACAGTAACTGCACTATCTTATATCGCCACTTCCTTCTGTCTCCCATGTACACAAAGGACAGTATATTGCGGCCAGTGAATGCACCATCCAACTCGCCTTTGGTCTCTGGAAGGAAACCGATGCAGTCACCGACTATTCGCCAGACAGCACTGGTCCATGAACAATTTTGGTAACTTTTGCCTGTACGTGATTCAATAAATTTCTTAAAGTTAAAAATGAGATGAAGAAACCCTGGTGGTTCCCCTGTGGCAGGGAAAGGTCAAGTCATGCAGTGCATTAGTGATTGGGAACTTGATAGTTAGTGGTACAAATAGGAGATACTGTGCACACAACAGAGACTCCAGGATGCTGTGTTGCCTCCCGGGTGCTTGGGTCAAGATCTATCAGGGTGTCTGCAGAATGTTCTCAAGGGGAAGGGTGAGCGGCCAGAGCTCATTGTGCATATTGACGCTAATGTCATTGCCAAAAAAGGGGATGAGGTTCTACAGACTGAGCATATAGAGACAGGAAATGGTGTGAAGAGAAGGACCTCCAAGGTAGTAATTTCTGGATTACTCCCGGTGCCATGGGCAAGTGTAGCTAGGAACGGAATTACAGCATAATTGAATGATTGATTGAGGAGATGGTGCAGGGGGCAGGGTTTCATGCTCGGATCAATGGAAACTTTTACTGGGCAAGGACTGATCTGTAGAACAGGGACAGGTTGCACCTGAACTGGAAGGGAACTAATATGCTGGCCGGGAGTTTTGCTAATGCTACTCAGAGGGTTTAAATTAGTTTTGCAGGGGGCTGGGAATTGGAACCCCAGGTCAGTAAGTGAAGGATTAGAACCGAAGGTAGATATCAGTGAAAGTATGGCCAGGCAAAATCAAATTAACAGGTATTATGAGACATATCGTTTCAATGGTGTGTATTTGAATGTCAGGAATATTATGGACAAAGGTGATTAACATAGAACATAGATCAGTACATGGATCTACAATGTTGTGGCCATTACAGAGACTTTGCTGAGAGATGGGCAGGGATGCACAATTAATCTACCAGGCTTTTGAAGTTTTTGAAAAGATAGAGAAGGAGGTAAAAGAGGTGCGAGTTGGGCTACCAGTCGGGGACAATATTACAGCTGCACTCAGGAGAGATCTAGTAGAGGGTTCAGATGCTGAGTGCATTTGGGTAGAACTCAAGAACAGGAAGGTAGCAATCAAACTAATGGGATTGTACTACTACCTAGTGTTGGGTAATGAGTCTATTCAGGTGGCTGCCCCCGCAGTGGGTGAGCAGTTAGCTGACAGGGACCACAACTCTCTCACTTTTCAGATAGTTATAGATAAGGATGGGGTATTTTTTAATCAGAGAAGGGAAAATTACGAGGGTATTATGCAGGGACTCAGAACGGTTAATTGGAAATAACTTTTCTTCTGCAAAATCCATATCACACATGGGGAGAGTGTTTAAAGATCAATTGCACAGAGTACAGGAAAGGTATATTCCTCTTAGAGGGAAGGACAGGGATGGAAAGAGAAGGGAAACTTGGGTGCCCACAGAAGTGATAAATTTAGTCAAGAAGAAAAAGGAAAAGTATGTCAAATTTTGGAAGTCAGGATCAAATGGAGTAGATGAAGGTTATACAGAATCCAGAAAAGAACTAAAAAAGGAAATTTATGAAAACAAGAGGGGCCATGAGAAGTCAATGGCAAGTAGAATTAAGGTGAATGCCAAAGTACCCTGTACATACATCAAGATAAGAAGATAACTTGGGAGAGAGGAGGACACCTCAAGGATAAACAGAGAATCATTTGCTTGGATGTGCAGGATATGAGTGAAATACATCATAAGTACTTTGCTTCAGTATTTACCAATGGGGAAAGATTTGGACTCGGCGACAATGCTGCATGCATAAATATGTTAGGGAGCTTGGAGGGCAAGGAGGTAGATCCCTGTCTCAGAGGCCAATGTTAAGCTGCCTTTAAAGAGAGTGAACTCTCGCAAGGTGGAACGTCCCGATGGCGTACCTTCTAAGACACTGAAAACCTGTACCAACTAACTGGCGGGGGTATTCAAGGGCATTTTCAACCTCTCACTGCTATGGGCAGATGCTTCCACTCGTTTCAGAAAAGCAACAATTATACGAGTGCCTAAGAAGAATAATGTGAGCTGCCTTAATGACTATGGTCTGGTAGCACTTACATCTACAGTGATGAAATCCTTTGAGAGGTTGGTGATGATACGACTGAACTCCTGACTCAGCAAGATCCTGGACCCATTGCAATTTGCCTATCGCCACAAGTGTTCAACAGCAGATGCAATCTCAGTGGCTCGTCACACGGCTTAACACCACCTGGACAGCACAAACACCGATGACAAGACTATTGCTCAGCATTTAATGCCATCATTCCCATAATCCTGATTGAGAAGTTGCAGAACCTAGGCCTCTGTCCCTCCCTCTGCAATTGAATACTCAGCTTCCTAACCGGAAGGCCACAATCTGTGCGGATTGGTGATAACCTCTTCTCTTTGCTGGCAATCAACACTGGTGCACCTCAGGGGTGTGTGCTTAGACCACTGCTCTACTCTCTCCATACTCTTGACTGCGTGGCTAGCAACAGCTCAAATATCATCTATAAATTTGCTAATGATATAACCATTGTTGGTAGAATCTCAGGTGGTGATGAGAGGTCCTACAGGCATGAGATATGCCAACTAATGGAGGGATGCCACAGCAACAACCTGGCACTGAATGTCAGTAAGACGAAAGAGCTGATTGTGCACTTCCAGAAGGGTACGACGAACGAGCACATACCAGTCCTCATGGAGGGATCAGAAGAGGAGAGATGAAGCAGTTTCAAGTTCACGGGTGTCAAGATTTCTGAGGATCTAACCTGGTCAAAACATATCAATGCCTTTATAAAGAAGGCCAGACAGCAGCTATACATCATTTTGAATTTAAAAAGATTTTGTAAGTCAACAAATACACTCAAAAACGTCTATAAATGTACCGTGGAGAGTATTCTGACAGGCTGCACCACTGTCTGGTAAGGGGAGGGGTGGTGGTGGAGGACGGAAAGAAGTTGCAGAGGGTCATAAATTGAGTCGGCTCCATCTTGGGTACTTGCCTACAATTTACCCAGGAGATCTTCAAGGAGTGCTGTCTCAGAAAGGCAGCATCCAATATTGAGAACCTCCAGAGCCCAGGGCATTCCCTTTTCTCACTATTCCCATCAGGTAGGAGGTACAAAAGCCTGAAGGCGCACATTCAGCGTTTCAGGAAAAGCTTCCAGTCTGCTATCTGATTCCTAAATGGACTTTGAACCCTTGGACACTCCCTAACTTTTTAATATATGTTATTTCTGTGTTTTTGCATGATGTTAATCTAATCAATTTTCCTATACTGTAATTGATTTACTTCTTTATTTATTATTATTTATTATATTATATATTTAATTTAGTTTTTTTCTTCTTCTGTGTTATGTATTGCATTGAACTGCTGCCTCCAAGTTAACTAACTTGATTCTTATTCTGATAATAAGGGTAATGACACAATTGTATTGGAGACTTCAATATGTAATGGGATTGGGAAGGTCAGGTTGGTGTTGATTCACAGGAGAGGGAATTTGTTGAATGCCCATGAGATGGCTTTTTAGAGCAGCTTCTGCTTGAGCCTGCTCGGTGAAAACCTATCTTTAGACTGCGTGTTGAGTAATAGCCCCAATCTCATTAGGGAGCTTAATGTGAAGGAACCCTTAGGAGACAGTTATCATAATATGATTGAATTCATACTGCAATTTGAGAGGGTGAAGCATTACTCACATATATCATATCCCAATGGAATAAAGTGATTTACAGAGGCATGAGAGAGGACCTTGCCCGGGTGGATTGGAGCCCAGGTGGATTGGAAGTTGATACTGGCAGGGATTACAGCAGAGCAGAGGTGGCTGAAGTTTCTGGGAATATTGCACAAGGTGCAGGATAGCTGTGTTGCACAGAGAAAGATGATCTCACATTGACAGGAGTACCTACAAGGTAGGATAAAAAAGTTTTTTTTTCGTTATATATCAAGTAAAAGGGAGTTGAGAGTTGTTATTGAACCAATGGCAAATGATGCTGGTAAGATAGTACTGGGGGACAAAAAATAGAAGATGAACTTAATGAGGACTTCACATCTGTCTTCACTGTAGAAGATGCTAGCTATTGTGATGAGAATACACATAAATTAAGATGTTTGCTGGCCTGGGCTAGCACCAGAGGCATCAGCAGTTGGTCTGCCACCTGTCCTCAGGGGAAGGAGAGATAAGGAACACAATGAAGCAGCATCTGGAGATGTGTAATGAAGGGACGGGAGAGAGAGATATCTACAGCGGCTCCCCCTTTGAACCCTGAACTGTTTGAAGTGATGGACAGGCGATCTGGAGATGTGTAAGGAAGGGACGGGAGAGAGAGAGCTGTCTAGAGCGGCTCCCCCTTTGAACCCTGAACTGTTTGAAGTGATGGACAGGCGATACCCCAGCAGGGGGATAAAAAGGGACAGGTTCGCTAAGGCAAGACACACACGACACCCGAGGTAACGAGACCCTGGAAGCGGTGCGCCTATCACAAGTCGGTGGAAAGCTCTTGGACGGCTGATCGGGGGATCAGCCTTAAACGCACAGAGTGGAAAGGTACGATCAGCGGGAACCCAGTGTGTGTCCACCCTTGCTTGGGTGCCGGGTTCACTGCAGAGGATCGACCGCATCTGGAGGAGGGGTCACAGTCGGTGACCTCAGGTGATATCACAAAGGACCCGCCCGAAAGCTGCTTGTGAGCAATATCGCAGGTCTGTGAGTGGAAGCCGTTCTGAATGATCAGTCGTTCTCATTCTCTCTCTCCCTCCCCCCACGTTGTCCATCACCATGGCAACGATTACTGCGAACTGAACTAAATTGGACTGAACTTTGTGTCACTTTGAAATCGGTCATTTACCCCTAGACAATGATAGAGCTTGATT
Organism: Mobula birostris; assembly: GCF_030028105.1. Taxonomy (NCBI): domain Eukaryota; kingdom Metazoa; phylum Chordata; class Chondrichthyes; order Myliobatiformes; family Myliobatidae; genus Mobula; species Mobula birostris. The sequence continues at coordinate 27,861,139 of NC_092397.1, forward strand.
GATGCTGTTATCTTAATTCTGTGCACATGTGTGTTTATCATTGCTGAACTGTTGCATTTATTATCCTTTTGATTACTGTGTTGCTTGTTTCTTTAATAAAACTTTCTTAGTTCTAGTAATCCAGACTCCAACTGAGTGATCCATTTCTGCTGGTTTGGCAACCCAGTTACGGGGTACGTAACACTATGTACCAGAGTTTTGTGAGTATCAGGGAGCAGGAGTAAATGCCATTGTTAATAAAAAAACAAAAAGTGCTAGGCAAACTCAGAGGTGTTAAGGTGGATGTCACCAGGGACTACATCTCAGATTCCTGAGAGAGGTGGCTGAGGAGATAATGGTTATGATCTTTCAAGAATCACTTGATTCTGGCATGGTCCTAGGGGACTGGGAGATTGCAAATGTCACTCCACTCTTTAAGAAGGGAGAAAGGCAAAAGGAAGGAAATGAGAGGCCAGTTAGCCTAACCTTAGTGGTTGGGAAAGTACTGGTGTCTTATTAAGGATGAGGTCTCGAGGTACTTGTAGAGGGATGATAAATTAAGTCACAGGCAGCATGATTTCTATGAAGGGGAATCTTCCTTGATAAATCAGTTAGAATTCTTCAGGGAAGTAACAAGCACTGTGGACAAAGTGATTTTCAGAAGGTGTTGAAAAGGTGCCACACATTAAGCTGCAAAACAAGATAAAATCCTAGAGCATTACAGGAAAGATACTCGCATTGATAGTGGAATGGCCGACAGGCAGGAGGCAGAGAGTGAGAATTAAATAAGCCTTTTGTGGTTGGCTGTCACTGACTGGTGGTGTTCCTCAGGGGTCTGTATTGGGACTGCTACTTTTCACAGTGTTTATCAATGATTTAGTTAATCGAATTGAAGGGTTTGTGGCAAAGTTTGCAAATGATATGAAGGTAGGTGGAGGGGTAAGTAATGCTGATGAAGCAATGTGTTTGCAGCAGGACTTAGAGAAGTTGGAAGAATAGGCAAAAAAGTGGCAGATGGAATACAGTGTTGGAAAAGGTATGATAATGAATTTTGGTAAAAGGAATGATAGTGCAGACTTATCTAAATGGGGAGAAGGTTCAGGCATCAGAGGTGCAGAGGGACATAGATGTCCTCATGAAAGACATCAAAAAAGTTATTTCATAGGCTGAGTCTGTGGTAAAGAAGGTAAATGCAATGTTGGCATTTATTTCAAGGGGAACAGAATACAAAAGCAAAGAGATAGTTCTGTGCCTTTATATGCCACTAGCCAGGCCTCACTTGGAGTAAGCTTTTGGGCCTCATATCTTAGAAAGGATGTGTTGTCATTGGAGACAGTCCAGCAGAGGTTCACGAGGATGATTACAGGAATGAAGGGGTTCACATATGAGGAACGTTTGTCAACCTTCAGATGACTCACCGGAATTGAGAAGAATACGGTTCATCTAAATGAAACTTACCAAATGTTGAAAAGAATAGATAGGGTGGATATGGAGAGGATGTTTCCCATTGTAACGCACTGTAAGGGTTCACTGCTAATGGAAAGGTTTTTTTGTAATGTTCACCGCTGGAGTAACCGTTTCTCTGTAGCAGCAATGTTTGGGTTATGGCTGGAGATAACAGGACTTGGATGCATGTTAGCCAATCAGGATTTTGTTGCCCTGTCTTGTAATTCTGGAAGGGTGTGGAAAAGTTAGGGCAGACATACTTGGAGATAGGATTACTATGTGAAACAGTGGGTTAGCCAGTGCAAAGATCGGGCTGAGAGAAGGGCAGGACTGATGGTTAAACATTCCAGGATTCAGATGATTCAAACAGTCCAGAGAGAGGTGAATGATGTTGGGGAGCTGCACTGCTGATCTGGCAGAATGTCACAAAGTTGAGGTCCTCCAAGATGCTCATCCCGTAAGACAATGTAGGTAGAAGTCAGAAATACGGAAGGTGAAATCACTGTATTGGGATGATACTGTAGGCCTACCAACAGACAGTGAGAGAGATTAACATATGTCAGCAGGTTATGGTCTGATAAAATATCAATAGATTTGCCGTACTGGGGTGATTAATCTCCCCAGAATTACTAGGGCTCCCTTACTGCCTGAGGCTTGGATGGGGCTTTATTTGTTAGGTGTGTTCAGAAAGGTTTCCTGAAACAGCATCTAGATGGTCACCAGGGAGGGGGATATACTTCACTTAGTCTTGGTAATAAGCCGATAGAGATGTTTGCAGTTTAATTGGGAAAGATTTAAGGATTATAAATCTGAAGGGTTTCAGATGGTTATTGATAAGGATAGACCTACAGGTCGATGAATGTAGGTTTGTGGATGGCAAGTTACATCAGAATTGGAAAGGATCTTAGAGGGTAGTCTGGAAGTCAATGTTGCCGTTTTCCATCTGGCATGTCAGAGTCACTCACAGTCCAGTCGGTCAGAATTCCGGATTTCCCTGTCCATGTTAGGAAGGTAGAAAAGGACGGGGACTTTCAGGAACTTAGGAAGATGAAAGATACTGTATTTGTTTAAAAAAGTAGGAGGAGTCATATGTCAGATTTAGAAAGCTGAAATTGGACAGGACATTGGAAAAACATATAGGAAGCAAGAAACAAGTCAGACTGTGAATCAGAGAAATGGCTTATGAGGTGAAGTGTACTCTGCAAAGTCAAATTTCAGAGGTTTTCTTCAGAATTCCTCTCCCTGTTGCATAGGTGTAATGTCAGTTATGGCAGAGACATTTTCTGCCTGAGAATCTGGGAGATCCTGGAGTCGGTCGGTGTCACTGATAACTTCATATGAGGGAATTTGCAGTAGCTGCAGTTCCTGACTGAAAACGTGATGGAAATGGAGGTGGTGATTGACAATTCGAAGATAGGTGGAGGGACAGGTAGTGTTGTAGAAGCAGTGAATCTGCAGGAGGACAGACAGATTCGGAGAATGGACAAAGCAGTGCCAGATGCCGGGAACTGTATGGTCATGTGTATAAGCAGTAATGGTGTAGGCTATTTTCTAAGCAGGTTAAAAATTCAAAAAAGCGGATGTGCAAAGGGACTTGGGAGTTCTCCTGTAGGATTCCTAAAGGTTGCCTTGCAGATGAGTTTTTGGTAAGGAAGACAAATCAAACATTATCAATCATTTCAAGAGGACAAGTAAACAAAAGCAAAATTTAATGTTTTTTTGTAATATAATTTGTATTGAATTTTCAAAAAGTATGCATGAAAAAAATAGAATCTACTCTCCCCACTCCCCTTAACCCTCCCCCCCCATATATAGTCCTACCTAAAAAGAAAGAAAGAAAAAAAAAGAAAAAGAAAAGAATCGCCTGGGTATTGGAAGGTTTCCACATGCTCCATGGGATTCAAAATAAATTTGGTATACTTATTCGTTACTTTCCCCAAGTGACCAAAGTCTTTATTGGAGCACTTAAATATGCCATCCTATCTTTTGTAAATAAGGGCGCCAAATATTCAAAAATGTTACATATTTATCTCTTAAATTATAAGTAATTTTTTCAAGTGGAATAGAACGAGCCATTTCATTATTCCAACGATCCATACTTACATAGGAATCAGATTTCCAAGTAACTGCTATAGTCTTCTTAGCTACTGCCAATGCAATTTTTATAAATTCTTTCTGATATTTATTCAATTTAAGTTTCGGTTTTATCCCTTCAATATCACCTAATAGAAATAATACAGGGTTATGTGGAAGTTGAGTTCCAGTAATTTGTTCCAATAAGATTCTTAAATTTATCCAAAAGGGTTGAATTTTAAAACAAGACCAAGTAGAATGTAAAAAAAGTACCAATTTCTTGATTACACCAAAAACATTTATCAGATAGATTTGAATTTAATCTATTCATTTTTTGCGGTGTAATATATAATTGGTGTAAAAATGATATTGTACTAATCTAAGTCGAACGTTTATTGTATTTGTCATACTGTCAAGACAAAGTCTTGACCAATTTGTTTCATCAATATTAATATTCAGATCTGTTTCCCATTTTTGCTTTGACTTATGGGTTCCTTGTCAAATTATACATACAAGAAATAAATTTTTAAATTTTCCCTCTTTGTATTAAAATTTCAATTTCATTAGGTTTTGGCAAAAACATTGTTTGACCCAGCTTACCTTTTAAGTAAGCCTTTAATTGAAAGTAACAAAAGAAAGTATTATTAGATATTTTATATTTATCCTTTAATTGTTCAAATGACATCAATATACTTCGTTCAAAACAATCTCCTATAAATTTAATCCCTTTTTGGTACCAATTATATAAAAGTTGATTGTCCATTGTAAAAGAAATAAGTCTGTTTTGGAACAAAGGTCTCCTTGCTAATAGAGATTTCTGTGTTTCATTATCAACATTTATCTTATTCCATAGATCAATCAAATGTGTTAATATAGGAGATTCTTTCTTTTCCCGTATCAATTTAGATTCCCATTTATATATAAAATCTTCAGGTCTATTTTCTCCTATCTTGTCTAGTTCTATTTTAATCCATGCTGGTTTTCGATCATCGAAGAAAGATGCAATAAATCTAAGTTGATTTGCTTTATAATAGTTTTTAAAATTTGCAAGTTGTAACCCTCCTAACCCAAATTTACATGTCAATTTTTCCAATGATATTTTTGATATTTTACCTTTCCAAAGAAACTTTCTCACACATTTATTTAACTCCTGAAAAAATTTCTGTGGCACTTGTATTGGTAATGTTTGAAACAAATACTGTAATCTAGGAAAAATATTCATTTTTACAACATTGACTCTACCTACTAATGTTATTGGTAATATCATCCATTTGTCAAGATCTTCTTGAATTTTTTTCAATAGTGGTAAATAATTAAATTTATATAAATTCTTTACATCATTATCAAGTCTTACACCTAAATACTTTATACCATTTACCGGCCATCTAAATTGGGTTACTAATCGACATTGACTATAGTCTCCTTTCGTAAGAGGTAAAATTTCACTTTTATCCCAATTTATTTTGTAACCTGATACCTTCCCATATTCATCCAATCTAGAAGATAATTTATGTAACGAATATTGTGGGTTTGTTAAATAGATCAAAACATCATCAGCAAAAAGATTAATTTTATATTCCTCCTGATTAACTCTAAAACCCATAATATCTGGATCAATTCTAATTAGTTCTGCTAATGGCTCTATCGCCAATACAAATAAAGCAGGTGATAGTGGACAACCTTGTCTAGTTGACCTTTTTAACTGGAATGGTGTTGAAATTTGAGAGTTTGTCACAACTTTAGCTTTAGGGTTAGAATTTAAAGTTTTAATCCAATTTATAAAAGATGTTCCTAACCCATATTTTTCTAGTACTTTAAATAAAAAATCCCATTCTAATCTATCAAATGCTTTTTCTGCATCCAAAGCTACTACTATACTCTTCTCATCCCTTTTTTGTGCCAAATGAATTATACTGAGTAGCCGGGTTACATTATCTGCCAATTGTCTATTTTTAATAAATCCTGTTTGATCCATATGTATTAATTTTGGTAAATATTTAGATAATCTATTCGATAAAATTTTTGCTATAATTTTATAATCCGTATTCAATAAAGAAATAGGCCTGTATGATGCTGGTTTCATAGGATCTCTGTCTTTTTTTGGCAATACTATGACAATCGCTGTTGAAAAAGATTCTGGAAGTTTGTGTATTTTTTCTGCTTGACGTATTAGTTCCATAAAAAGAGGAAATAATAAATCTTTAAATTTTTTATAAAATTCAGGTGGAAAACCATCTTCTCCTGGAGATTTATTACTTTGGAGTGATCCTAAAGCTTCTTCAACTTCTTTTAATGTAAAAGGCATATCTAATCCCTTCTGTTCTTCCAAATTCAATTTTGTAAGAGAAACTTGTGATAAAAACCTTTCTATCTCATTAACATCATTTTGGGATTCTGATTGATATAATTCAGAATAGAAATTTTTAAAGGTTTCATTTATTTCAAGAGGTTTACAAGATATTTTATTTGCCCTTGTTCTAATTGCATTTATTGTTTTGGAAGCTTGTTCTGTTTTCAACTGCCAGGCAAGAATTTTATGTGCTCTCTCACCTAACTCATAATACCTTTGTTTAGTTCTTATAATTGCTTTTTCCGTTCTATATGTCTGAAGCGTATTAGGGGCCAGATAAAAAGTTATACGTCTAAAATTAAGAAAGAATATATGGCAGAACTAGATCAATTGGAAAAAGGGATTACAAAAATAGAAAAAGAATCTCAAAGATATATGTCAGAAGAAAAACGAAAACAACTTGTCAATAAGAAGTAGCAAAATTTAATGTTGAGGTTCAACAAGGCATTGGTCAGACTGTACTCAGAATATTATAAGCAGTTGTGGGCCCGTTATCTCAACAAAGGTATCCTGGCATTAGAAAGGCTCTAAAGAATTTCACGGGATTGATTGGTGAAAATAAAGGTTAATGCTTGAGGTGAGATTGGTGGCTCTAGGCCTGTACTCACTGGAGTTCATTAGAAATAGGGGGAATTTCATTGAGACCTATTGAATATTGAAATACCAATATAGAGTGGATGTCGAGAAGATGTTTAATCTCTCCTTCTACCAGTACAGAGTGCCCTCTTGCTTCAAATTATCCACATTGTCCCTGTACCAGAAAAGACCAAGGTAACATGCCTCAGTTGGTGTCCTGTCACACACTGCAATAACAAGCAAATGCTTTGAGAGGCTGGTCAAGGATTACATCTGCAGCTTACTATCACCCAAACTGGACCCCCTACAATTCCCCTACCGACATAACCAATCGACCAACGACGCAATAGCCACTGTTCAACACACCGTCCTTACACATCTGGAGAAGAAGATTGCTTGTATGAGAATGCTGTTCTTGGAGTGCAGTTCAGCATTCAACATCATAATTCCATCCAGGCTCGACAAGGAGCTCAGAGACCTCGATCTTGACACTGCCTTGTGCAGCTGTATCCTGAACTTCCTGTCAGATCACCAGCAAGTGGTAAGAGTGGGCTCCCTCACCTCCACCCCTCTGACTCTCAATACAGGAGCCCCTCAGGGCTGTCTTCTGTGCCCCCTCCTTTACTCCCTGTACACCCTCGACTGCATCGTCACCCACAGCTCTCATCTACTAATTGAATTTGCCAACGACTCTTCATTGAGTGGCCTTATCTCAGACAATAACGAGGCAGCCAACAGGGAAGAAGTCATCTCTCTGACACAGTGGTGTCAAGAAAAGAACCTCTCCCTCAAGGTCGCAAAAACAAAGGAGCTGGTTGTGGATTACAGGAGGAATGGAGACGGGCTAGGCCCTATTGACATCAGTGGATCTGGAGTTGAGAGGGTACCTAGCTTTATGTTCCTCAGCATCCACATCATCATGGACCTCACGTGATGGGTACACACCAGCTGTGTGGTGAAAAAGGCACAACAGCACCTGTTTCACCTCGGACAGTTTACAAAGTTTGGCTTGAGCCCCAAAACCCTAAAAACTTTCTACATGGGCACAATTGAGAGCATCCTGACTGGCATGGGAACTGTACCTCCCTTAAATGCAGGACTTTGCAGAGAGTGGTACAGACAGCCCAGCGCATCTGTAGTTGTGAACTTCCCATGATTCAGGACCTTTACAAAGACAGGTGTGTACAAAGGGCCCGTAGGATCATTGGGGACCCAAGTCACACTAACCACAATCTATTCTAGCTGCTGCCATCCGGGAAGTGGTACTGCAACATAAAATCCAGGACCAACAGGTTCCGGGACTGCTTCTTCCACCGGGCCATCAGACTAATTAATTCAGACTGATTTAAGTGTATTCTATATTACATTGACTGTTTGCTTTATTATAAATTATTATCAATTCCTATAATTGCACATTGCACATTTAGATGGAGAGGTAACGTAAAGATTTTTACTCTTCATCTATGTAAAGGATGTAAGAAATAAAGTCAATTCAATTCAATTCATTCCTGTAGTGGAGGCGTCTATGACAAGAGTGCACAGTCTCAGAGAAGAGGGATATCCATCTAGAACAGAAATGAAGAGGAATTACTTCAGGTTGTGGGTAGTGAAACTGGAATTCATTACCACAGACAGCAGTGGAGGCCAAGACATTCAGTATAAAATAAAGGTTGATAGATTTTTGATTCGTCAGTGCATCAATGGGGTGTGTGGAAAAGGCTAGAGAATGGTGTGAAGAGGGATTAAAAAAAAACCTCAGCCATTCTGGAATGGTGAAGCAGACTGGATTTGGTTGAATGGCCTAATTCTGCCCCTACCCCTTGTGGTCCGATCACAGCCATAACAGAAACGTGGCTGAGGGAAGGGCAGAATGGGCAGCTAAATCTTCCAGGATACAAAGATGCAGGGAAGAGGGGAGGAGGAGTTAACAACTTGAATGCAGAGGACATAATAATGATCTGTAGGGAGGGCATCATTCTCACCTGAGTCGTCTGTTGAGGCCCTATCAATACCACTTAGATATAAGGATATGGTATTATAGAAACCCTAACAGTCAGCAGCAATTGGAGTCACAGATATGTTGAGAGACTGCAGTTGTAAACATCATAAGGTAGTATTAGAAAGAGATTTTAACTTCCTCATATTGACTGGACCTTTCATAGTGTAAAAGGCATGGAGCTGAATTTGTGAAATGTGTTTAAGAAAGTTTCCTTCATCAAGACAGAGATGAACACTGCTCGAGAGGGCGCAACACTGGGACTGCTTCTGAGAAATGATGGAGGTAAGTGGCAGAATTGTCTGTCGGTGAGCAGTCTGGCTCCAATAACCAGAATTCTCATAGATTTTCAATGGTTGTTGTGAACAATACAATCCATTAAAAAGTTAAATTCCCAAACAGGACGAGAACACAGTTAGGAGCTATTAAGCGGGATCTTGCAGTGGTTGACAAGAAAGATGCATCTGGCAAGTAGGAAACCTATAAAAGTGTGATGTCAGGAGTTTGGGGCCTTCTTGTTCCTTTTAGGGGAAAGAACAAGGCTCACTGGTTGATGAGAAATACCGAGGCCATGGTTGAAAAACTGGAAACAGCCTGCTTACATTTACTCGTGAGCCCAAAGAAATTAGCTTCAGTCACCTTCACTTGCCCCATCATTCAACTATTTGCACAAGCAACAAACTTACTTTCAAGGCCACCTCATCGCATATTCTCGATATTTATTGATTATTTAATTATTGTTCCTTCTTTTTGCATTTGCACTGTTTGTTGTCCTCTGTAGACAATAGATGCAGAAGTAGACCATTCGGCCCTTCGAGCTTGCACCGCCATTGTGAGATCATGGCCGATCATCTACTATCAATACCCAGTTCCTGCCTTGTCCCCATAGCCCTTGATTCCCCTATCCATAAGATACCTATCTAGCTCCTTCTTGAAAGCATCCAGAGAATTGGCCTCCACTGCCTTCTGAGGCAGCACGTTCCACACCTCCACAACTCTCTGGGAGAAGAAATTCCTCCTCATCTCTGTCCTTAATGACCTACCCCTTATTCTTAAACCATGCCCTCTGGTACTGGACTCTCCCAGCATCTGGAACATATTTCCTGCCTCTATCTTGTCCAATCCCTTAATAATCTTATATGGCTCAATCAGATCCCCCCTCAATTTCCTTAATTCCAGCGTGTACAAGCCCAGTCTCTCTAATCTCTCTGCGTAAGACAGTCCGGACATCCCAGGAATTAACCTAGTGAACCTACGTTGCACCTCCTCCACAGCCAGGATGTCCTTCCTTAACTCTGGAGATCAAAACTGCACACAATGCTCCAGGTGTGGTCTCACCAGGGCCCTGTACAATTACAAAGGATTTCCTTGCTCTTGTACTCAATTCCCTTTGTAATAAAGGCCAACATTCCATTAGCCTTCTTCACTGTCTGCTGCACTTGCTGATTCACCATCAGAGACTGATGAACAAGTACTCCTAGATCTCTTTGTATTTCTCCCTTACCTAACTCCACACAGTTCAGGTAATAATCTGCCTTCCTGTTCTTGCTCCCAAAGTGAATAACCTCGCACTTATTCACATTGAACGCCATCTGCCAAGTTTCTGCCCACTCATCCAGCCTATCCAAGTCACCTTGAATTCTCCTAACATCCTCATCACGTCACACTGCCACCCAGCTTAGTATCATCAGCAAACTTGCTGATGTTATTCACAATGCCTTCCTCTAAATCATTGACGTAAATCATAAACAGCTGTGGTCCCAATACCGAGCCCTGTGGCACCCCACTAGTCACCACCTGCCATTCCGAGAAACACCCATTCACTGCTACCCTTTGCTTTCTATCTGCCAACCAGTTTTCTATCCATGTCAATATCCTCCCCACAATGCCATGAGCTCTGATTTTACCCACCAATCTCCTATGTGGTACCTTATCAAATGCCTTCTGAAAGTCAAGGTACACCACATCCATTGGATATCCCGTGTCTATCTTCCTGGTTACATCCTCGAAAAACTCCAATAGATTAGTCAAGCATGATTTGCCCTTGGTAAATCCATGCTGGCTCGGCCCAATCCTATCAATGTTATCAAGATATGCCGCTATTTCATCTTTAATAATGGACTCTAGCATCTTCCCCACTACTGATGTTAGGCTAACAGGGAGATAGTTCTCTATTTTCTCCCTCCCTCCTTTCTTAAAAAGTGGGATAACATTAGCCATTTGCCAATCCTCAGGAACTGATCCTGAATCTAAGGAACATTTAAAAATGATCACCAATGCATCCGCAATTTCCAGAGCCACCTCTTTTAGTACCCTAGGATGCAGACCATCTGGACCTGGGGATTTGTTAGCCTTCAGTCCCATCAGTCTACTCATCACCGTTTCTTTCCTAATGTCAATCTGTTTCAGTTCCTCTGTTACCCTATGTCCTTGGCCCATCCATACATCTGGAAGATTGCCTGTGTCTTCCCTAGTGAAGACAGATCCAAAGTACTTATCAAATTCGTCTGCCATTTCTCTGTTTCCCATAACAATTAACAATTTCTCCCAATTCATTCTTCAAGGGCCAAACATTGTTCTTAACTATCTTACTTCTCTTCACATACCTATGTTACGTACCCTGTAACTGGGTTGCCAAACCAGCAGAAATGGATCACTCAGTTGGAGTCTGGATTACTGGAAGTAAGAAAGTTTTATTAAAGAAATAAGCAACACAGTACTCTGATAGTAAGGATATAAATGCAACGGGTTAGCAATGAATAAACACACATGTACACAGAACTAGGATAATAGGATCAATCAAGCTCTATCGTCGTCAAGGGGTAAATGACCAGTTTCAAAGTGACAGAGTTCAGTTTAGTTCAGTTCGCAGTTATCGCCGTCGCCGTGGGAGAGAGAGAGAGAGAGAGAAAGCGAATGAATATTCAAATCAGATTCCAATCAGACCTTCGATATTCCTCACAGTCAGCTTTCGGGCGAGCCCTTTGTAATGTCTTCTGAGGTCACCAACTGTGACCCCTCCATTTCAGATACAATCGTTCCTCTGCAGTGAACCTGGCACCCAGGGAAGGGCGGACGCACACCAGGTTCCCGCCGATCGTACCTTTCCACCCTGTGCGTCTATGGCTTGGTCCCGCGACAGCCCTCCAAAACTCCCACCGACTTGTGGGAGGCGCACCGCTTCCAGGGTCTCGTTATCTCGTGGTGTCGTGTGTGCTGCCTTAGTGAACCTGTCCCTTTTTATCCCCCTGCTGGGGTATCGCCTGTCCATCACTTCAAACAGTTCAGGGTTCAAAAAGGAGCCGATCTTGACAGTTCTCAGACCGGTGTCTCCTTCCGTTAAACTCTGTCGTCTCTTCATTAACATTTCCAAATGCTGCTCCATTGTCTTCCTTATCTCTCTTTCTCCTGAAGACAGGTGGCAGATCAACTGCTGATCCCACTGGTGCCAGCACAGGACAGTTAACATCTTAGTCTATGTGTACGTTTTGTAACCCTCTTTCGTCACACCTAAAAAGAAAAACTTTTGCTATCCTCCTTTATATTCCCAGCTAGCTTGCATTCATACCTCATTTTTTCTTCCTGTATTCTCTTCTTGGTTAAGTTCTGTTGCTCCTTAAAAATTTCCCAATCATCCGTCTTCCCACTCACCTTAGCTCTGTTATACTTCTTTTTTAATGCTATGCTATCTCTGACTTCCTTTGTCAACCACTGTGGCCACTTTCCCCCCTTTGAATCCTTCCTTCTCCAGGGGATGAACTGATTTTGCACCTTGTGCATTATTCCCAAGAATATCTGCCATTGCTGTTCCACTGTCTTTTCTGCTAGGATATCCGACTACTCAACTTTGGCCAGCTCCTCCCTCATGGCTCCATAGTCTCCTTTGTTCAACTGCAATACTGACATTGCTGATCTGTACTCTGATTGAATGTCCTAGGTGGATGGAATTTCATTGATTCTGTTATAGTTATTATTTACAGATTTGTTGAATAGACAAGAAAATTAATCGGAGTTATATATAGAGACATATATGTATATTGAACTCTTGTCTAATATCTTCAACTCTTCCTTCCTTTTTAAAAGTTCCTTCATCCTACCATTCCTTATCTTCCTCACCAGGACAAATTTATCCCTAACATCTTGCAAACTGCAAGGTAACCTTCAGATATCCTGCAGGAGGACTCCCAAGTCTCTTTGCACCACAGTTTTTGAATTTTTAACCTGCTTAGAAAAAGGCCCACGTCATTACTGCTTATATACATGACTATACAGTTCCCTGCATGACATTCTATCTGCCACTTCTTTGTCCATTCTCACAATCTGTCTGTCCTTCTGCAGATTCCCTGCTTCCTCAACACTACCTAACCCCCACCTATCTTCGAATTGTTTGCAAACCGGAATGAAAAGCCATTAATTCTGTCCTGCGACATGAAAGGAGGTGACCCAGCAGTCCCGAGCACCTGTCACACCTGAGCGCATCCACCTCACCTGTCAAGCCGCTTGCATCGAGTTCAAACTCATTGTCTTTCCTCTCTTTTGTCTGTATTCCTGTCTATCCTGTTTACCGAATTAGCTCTCATTGGCGACAGTATTATCTCTTGCTCACGGTCACACTGACTGCAACTCACATTTACACTATTCTGCGCATCACTCACAAATCTACAGGATATTGGTCCCCCTCCAGTTCAGGAGCATATAACCATATAACTATTACAGCACGGAAACAGGCCATCTCGGCCCTTCTAGTCCGTGCCGATCCCCTACCCTCACCTAGATCCACCGACCTGCACTCGGTTTATAACCCTCCATTCCCTTCCTGTCCATATATCTATCCAACTTAACCTTAAACGACAACATCGAACCTGCCTCAACTACTTCTGCTGCAAGCTCGTTCCACACAGCTACCACTCTCTGAGTAAAGAAATTCCCCCTCATGTTACCCCTAAACTTTTGTCCTCTAATTCTCGACTCAGAATCCATCTCTTCTGTACATATCGCTCTACCACAGAAAAAATTGCAATGATCCAAGAACTTCAATCTTGCCCCATGCCTCAGACCCTCAGTGACGTATTCATCTGAATCATCATTCTATTTTTATCCTCACCAATATGTAGCACAGCGTGTAATCTCGAAATTACTGCTCTGAAAGTTGAGCTTTTTAAGTTCTCTCCTAATTCCCCCTATTCACTTTGTAGAAGTTCAACCAACTTTTTATCATGATTTTTTGTTAAGGCATTTGATAAGGTTGCCCCATGCAAGGCTCCTTCAGACTGTATGGAGGCATGGAATACAAGGAGACTTTGCTTTGTGGATCTAGAATTGGCTTGCCCACAGAAACAAAGGGTGGTTGTAAATGTTTCATATTCTCCATGGTGGTCGGTGACCCATGATTTTCCAGAGGAATCGATTCTGGGACCTATCCTCTTTGCGATTTTTATAAATGACCTGGATGAATGAAGTGGAATGGTGGTAAGTTTACTGATGATACCAAGGTTGGGGCTACTGTGCTTTGTCTGGAGGGCTCTCAGTGATTCAAGCGGACATTTATAGGATGCAGAACTGGGCTGAGAAGTGGTAGATGGATTTTAACCAAGAGAAATGTGAAGTGGTTAATTTGGTCTGTCCAATTTGAGGACAGAATATAATTTAAATGGTAAGACTCTAGGCAGTGCAGAAGATCTGAGAGATCTTGGAGTCCGTTTCGATAGGACACTGAAAACTGCAGATTGACAGTGTTGTTAAGAAGGCGTATGTTCTGTTGGCATCATCAACTGTGGGATTGAGTCCAAGAGTTGTGAGGTCATGTTACAGCTATGTAAGACCTTGGTCTGACCCCACTTGCAGTACTGCATTCAGTTCTGATCACCTCTCTACAGGAAGGATGTGGTAACTATACAGAGAGTGCAGAGGAGATTTACAATGATGTTGCCTGGATTGGAGCATGTACCTTATGATAATAGGTTCAGTGAACTTGGTCTTTTTTTCCTTGGAGTGACGGAGGATGAGAGGTGACCTGATAGAGGTGTGTAAGATGATGACGGACATTGATCGAGTGGATAGCCAGAGGCTTCTTTTCCACGGCTGAAAAGGTTGACCAGAGGGGACATAGTTTTATGGTGCTTGGACATAGGTACCGAGGGGATGCGAGAGGTAAGTTTTTCACACAGAGGCTGCTGGGTGTAGGAAATGCACTGCCAATGCTGGTGGTGGAAGTGAATACAATAGAGTCTTTTAAAAGCCTCTTAGATAGGTACATGGAGGTCAGAAAAATAGAGGGCTATTCAGTAACGACATTTTTGGTGGTCTCTTGAGTAATGTACATGGTTAGCACAATATTGTGGACCAAGGGACCTGTAATGTGCTGTAAATTTCTATGTTCTATATATACCAGGAGCACTTGAGAATTTTCTGCAGCTGCTGCAACACGTTCCTGATTCTGGTTCTCTGGAGACAGCACAACATCCCTGTATCCCTTGTACAGCCACTGAAACTTGAGTCTTCTCTTGAATGCTGCTCTGCCTGGGTGTGTTGTGATCCGTGTGGAGGGCTGTCAGAGGTTACAATGGGACATTGATAGGACGCAAATCTGGGCTGAGAAGCGGCAGATGGAGTTCAACCCAGATAAGTGTGAGGTGCTTCATTGTTGTCGGTCAAATACGATGGCAGAATATAGTATTAATGGTAAGACTCTTGGCAGTGTGGAGGATCAGAGGATTAGGGTTGCAAGACGGTGTGGTCTGAGTCCATAGGGCACTCAACGCTGCTACGCAGGTTGTCTCTGTGGTTAAGAAGGCAGATGCTGCATTGGCCTTCATCAATCCTGGGACTGAGTTTAAGAGCCGAGAGGTAATGTTGCAACTATATCGGATCCTGGTCAGACGCCACTTGGAGTATTGTGCTCAGTTCTGGTCACCTCACTATAGGAAGGGCGTGGAAACCATAGGAAGGGTGCAGAGGAGACTTAGAAGGATGTTGTCTGAACTGGGGAGCATGCCGTATGAGAATAAGTTGAGTGAATTCGGCCCTTTCTCCTTGGAGCGACGGAGGATGAGAGGTTACTTGATAGAGGTGTATAAGATAATGAGAGGCATTGATTGTATGGATAGTCGGAGGCTTTTCCCCAGGGCTGAAATGGTTAGCACGAGAGGGTTTTAAAATGCTTGGAAGTAGGTACAAAGGAGATGTCAGGGGTATGTTTTTTTTTTTTTTACGCTGAGGGTGGTGAATGAGTGGAATTGGATACCAGCAGCGATGGTGGAGGCAGCAACGATAGGGTCTTTTAAATGTGAGGGGATCCAGGAGTACCCCTAATAACTGTTTGGAGAGAGACATTTATCATTGATGGTTTGTTTGGAAAGGAGAGAGAGACAGAGTTATTTACCACTGATATGTTGCTTTTGAAAAGAGAGAGACAAAGGTTAACAGTGGACTGTCACTTTAAGGCATTAGAAGCAACTTTGGATTTTTACTGAGTTGGGAGTTGAAGACAGCACCGAGCAGTTCGAAGGTTGCTATGGTGACTGAAGGCGGTTGACACTCGATGTTATGATTTTCAGCTGGTTGTTGATGCTACTTCCAAGGACTTGCTGCGTGCTTGTGCACTCCTTTACAGACAAAGGAAGGGGGGACTCTTTGAATGACAGGTGATGCTCAGCCTGGTGAAATAAATGGGAGGTCAGATGATACAGACCTCAGACACATGATCTGGACACTGAATGAGCATAATTGTGCCCGCAGAGAAAGTGGGTTTTCGAGGATCAATCAGGCGGATTGATCCAAATTGCTATTCCAGTTTGAAGGAGAAGGGGTTGACTGGTGGGGAGTTGTTGATTTGTCCACCCTCACCTGGGTGATAGCTCCACCACAGAAGACCGGTCCCCCTGGTTAAAGTCACAGTTGGTGACTTGTAAAGGGCTTCGGAGGATGACGAGAAGATCGACGGCATCAGCTCACCTGAAGACTCAACTCACTCTCTCGCTGTCTCTCCCCATCACTACTCAGCTAAATACCACGAACTGAACTGAACTTTACTCAACATCGTAAGACTGTATCTTTTTACCCCTAGACTTAACAAAGCTTGCTTTTTCATACATATATATTCCACACTTAAGTTTATATATAATCATTGTTAACCTGCTTGATTTATTTGCATTTATATTACTGTATTGTGTAGTTACTAATAAATATTATTAGTTTATAGCAATACGAGGCTCCAAAGTGTTTTCCATCTCTGCTGGTTCTTTATCCCCGTCACAGGGTACATGACATAAGAGACTCCTGGATAGCTACATGGAGGTTAGGAGACAGGGCTATGGTTAAAGCCTTGGTAGTTGAGAGGTAGGGACATGTTCGGCACAGCTTTGTGGGCCGAAGGGCCTGTATTGTGCTGTATGTTTTCTATGTTTCTACCTACATTAATTTACTGGATGACCTCAACCTTGTGACATTCTGCCTAATGAGCAATGCAGCTCCCCAACCTCAGTCACCTCCCTCTGGACTGTTTGAATCATCTGAATCCTGGAATGTTTCGCTGTCACCCCTGCCTTTCTCTCAGCCAGATCTTTGTAGTGGCTAATTTACTGTGTCACAGAGTAATATTTGCTACAATTACGTCTACCTTAACTGTACTATACCTTGCACTGAAATAAACACACTTCAGCCCCTTGGAGCCACTGTGCTCATTAACAATGCCCCATCTTGACTTCCTGATGGGGTTTCTCGACCTCGTCTCTACCTTTTGATCAATGCTACTTACTGACCTGTAGCTCTGGTTCCCACCCATCCCCTTCCTCCACACACATGCCAAATGAGAAAACTCTGCAATGCTGCAACAAAACTCCCTGGCAGAATATTAGCTCCCCTCAGTACAGGTGTAACCCATCCTCCTTACACCAGTCCCACCTATCCTGGAAAACAACGCAGTGATCTGTGTACCTGATGCCATCCCTCTCGCACCAGATTGTTAGCCATACATTTCACCTTACACCTTACAATCTCTTAGCTCGCAAGCATGTGGCCCCTGAATTAATCCTGAGATCACCACCCCAGAGTCCTACTTCTTAAATTTCTACCCAACTACCCAGATTGTACTTGCAGGACCTTCTCTCTGCTGTAAGTTCTAATAAGGAACACGACCTCTGGCTGCTCCCCCTGCGTGGCATAATGTAGGTAACACTCATTTCAACAGATACTCTCGACTGTGTCCCCCACTCCCACCCACACCCCGCTAAAGTATTTGCTGCCAGTGATTCCAATGCTGTATATTCATGTATTTATCTGATTGCCTCTTTGTAATGAAAAATGTTTTAACAGTCAGTCAGCGTTCTTTTTTTATTTCAGCTCAGGGTATTTACATATGCGTTTGAAAACAAAGGAATTTTGAGAACATCTTTTGGTATCCTGCTTTATACAGGTATTCCTGTCATTTTGAGAACATCTTTCTCTGTGCAACATATCTATGCTGTACCTTGTGAAATAATCCCAGAAACTTCAGCCATCTCTTCACTGCTCTAATCACTGCCAATATCCTTCTCCAGCGTCCTCTGGGCAAGGTCCTCTCTCTGCCTCTGTAAATCCCTTTATTGCATATTTGTGAGTTACGCATCACCCTCTCAAATTGCCACACGAATTCAATCATATTATGATCACAGCCTCGTAAGGGTTCGGTTACATTAAGCTCCCTTATGATATCGGGGCTGTTACGTAACATCCAATCTAAAGATAGATTTTCCCCGAGATTTTCAATCACAAACTGCTCTAAAAAGCCATCTCGTAGGTATTCAACAAATTCTCTTTCTTGTAATTCAACACCAACCTGATTTTCCCAGTCCCCTTCCATACTGAAGTTACCCATTAAAATTGTGTCATTACCCTTCATTTCAGAATCAGGTTTATTATCACCCGCATGTGACATGAAATTTGTTAACTTAGCAGCAGCAGTTCAATGCAATACATAAGAAAGAAGAAGAAAAAAACTGAATAATTAAGTAAATCAATTACAGTGTATGAATATTGAATAGATTAAAGTCCTGCAAAAAACAGAAATAATATATATTAAAAAAGTGAGGTGGTGTCCAAGTGTTCAATCTCCATTTAGGAATCAGATTGCAGACGGGAGGAAGCTATTCCTGAATCACTGAATGTGTGCCTTTCGGCTTCTGTACCTCCTACCTGATGGTAACAGTGAGAAAATGGCACGCACTGCATGCTGAGTTCCTTAATAATGGACGCTGCCTCTCTGAGACGCCGATCCTTGAAATATCCTGGGTAGTGTATGGCTAGTACCCAAGATGGATCCAGCTAAATTTACAACCCTCTGTGACTGGTTCGGAAGTTGATGGAAAAAAACTTGAGAGGCAAGATTTATGAACATTTGGAGAGGCATAATATGATTAGGAATAGTCAGCATGGCTTTGTCAAAAGCAGGTTGTGCCTTACGAGACTGATTGAATTTGTTGAGGATGTGATGAAACACATCGATGAGGAGAGAGCAGTAGCTGTAGTGTATATGGATTTCAGCAAGGTATTGGACAAGTTACCCCATGTAAGGCTTATTGAGAAGGTAAGTAGGATCCAAGGGGACATTGCTTGTGGAAAGCATAGACAGGGTGCAGAGGATATTTACAAGGATGTTTCGTGGATTTGGGATTACTCCTTGTGAAAGCAGGTGAATCAACTTGGCCTTTTCTCCTTGGAGCGATGGAGGATGAGAGGTGACCTGATAGAGGTGAATAAGGTGTTGAGAGGCATTGATTGTGTGGATTGTCAGAGGCTTTTTTTCCCAGGGCCAAAGTGGCTGACCTGAGATGGAACAGTTTTAAAGTGCTTGGAAGTAGGTACAGAAGAGACGTCGGGGTAAGTGTTTTTGCACAGAGAGTGGTGAGAGCGTGGAAAGGGCTGCCAGCAATGGTGGTGGAAGCAGTTACAATGGGGTATTTTAAGAGACTCCTGGATAGGTACATGGAGCTTAGATAATTTCTATAGTAAGGACATGTGAGGCACAGCTTTGTAGGCCGAAGGGTCTGTATTGTGCTGTAGGCTTTTTAACTTCTTTCTATCAGGTGCAGTAGTGCACCCATTCCCCCCGCCCCCACCACTTGCAAGACGGTGATGTAGCCTGTCAGAATGCTCTCCACGGTACATCTATAGAAGTTTTTGAGTGTATTTGTTGACATACCAAATCTCTTCAAATTTTTAATAAAGCATAGCTGCTGTCTTGCCTGCTTTATAACTGCATCGATATGTTGGGACGAGGTTAGATCCTCGGAGATCTTGATTTCCATGAACTTGAAACTACTCACGCTCTTAACTTCTGATACCTCTGTGAGGATTGGTATGTGTTCCTTCATCTCTTTCTGAAGTAGCGTCCACAATCAGCTCTTTTATCCTACTGACATTGAGTGCCGCGTTGTGCAGTGAAGCTACTTCACTAGTTGGCATCCCTTATACCTGTATGCCCTCTCGTTACCACCTGAGATTCTATCAAACATGGTTGTATCATCAACAAATTTATAGATCGTATTTGAGCTATGCCTCGTCACACAGACATGGGTATAGAGAGAGTAGAGCAGTGGACAAAGCACACACTCTTGAGGTTCACCAGTGTCGATTATCGAGCATGAGGAGATGTTATCACCGATCCGCACAGATTGTGGTCTTCCGGTTAGGGAAACGAGGATCCAATTGCAGAGGGAGGTACAGGGGCCAATGTTCTGCAACTTCTCAATCAGGATTATGGGAATGATGGTATTAACTGCTGAGCAATAGTCGATGAACAGCATCCTGACATCGGTGTTTGTGTTCTCCAGGTGGTCTAAAGCCGTGTGAAGAACCATTGAGATTGTATCTGCCGTTGAACTATTGCGGCGATAGTCAAATTGCAATGGGTCCAGGTCATTGCTGAGGCAGAACTTCAGACTAGTCATGACCAATTTCTCGAAGTATTTCATCACTGTATATGTTCGTGCTACCAGGCGATAGTCATTAATGCAGATCACATTATTCTTCTTAGGCACTGGCATAATTGTTGCCTTTTAGAAACAACTGGGAACTTCTGCCCGTAGCAATGAGAGATTGAAAATGTCCTTGAATAGTCCCACCAGGTGGTTGGCACAGGTTTTCAGAACCTTTCCAGGCTCTCCATTGGGACCCTCCACCTTCAGCGGGCTCACCCTCTTTAAAAACAGCTTAACGTCGGACTCAGAGACAGAGATCACTGAGTCATCAGGTGCAGCAGGCAACTTCACAGCTGTGGTTATATTCTGCTGTTCAAAGCCGGCGAGTTCATCTGGTAGTGAAGCTATTAGGTTTCACTTTGTATGAAGTAGTGTCTGGCAAACACTGCCAGAGTTTCCATACATCCAATGTCACCTCCAAACTCATTCAAAATTGTTTCTTCGCCCTTGATATACCCCACCGCAAACCATACCTGGTTTTCTGGTACAGGCCTCGATCGCCAGAGTTGTATGCCATAGATCTAGCCTTCAGCAGATGACGTACCTCCTAGTTCATCTACGGCTTTTCGTTTGTGAATATAAGTACATGACTTTACAATCTCAACCCCACATTTTGGCTACTATAAGGAGACCTATTTTCGATGACCAGCTTTTACTCTTGCAATTTCTTAAATCCGCCCACAAAGATTCAACATTCTCTGACCCTATGTCACCTCTATCTAAAGATGTAATTCCATCTTTTACGAGAGGAGCCACATCACCGCCTGTGCCACCCTTCCTATATTTTGATACAAAGTATAATCATTTGATGTTACACTCTCAACTATGGCCTTCTTTCAGCCATGACTCAGTGATGCCCACAACACCAAACTGACCAGTCTCTAATTGTGCCATGAGTTCATTCACATTATACCAAGTGCTACGCACATTTAAATACATCAACTTCAGTCCTGAATTATTTGTCCTTTTAAATGTTGTTCCTGTGGTACAATTTAACTCTTTGCTCTGTTTGGATTTGTACCCAATCATTGGCTTCTTCTTCTTTACATTCATGTTATACTCATCATCAACTTGTAAACCTGTTGGGTTACGCTCAGCTCTGTCATAATGGTTTCCAGTATATGGAACAAATCATAGAACAGTACAGCACAGGAACAGACTGTTTGCCCCATAATATCATGTCAAACCATCTGAAAAGTAAATCAGTAAACCCCAAAAACTAATCCTTCTGACCAACACAAAGTCCATCTCACCCCATCCTACTCATATTCATGTACCTATCTCAACATCCCCTAAAAGCCCCTAATGTATTTAACTCCACCACCATAATTGGCATCCGGCACTCTCTGAGTTAAAAAAAAGCATCTCCCTCACATCTCATCACCTCTCATCTTCAATGTATTAGACACTTTACCCTACGATAAAGACACTCCATGTCTAGTTGATCCATCTCTGACATATAGTTATAAATCTCTATCTGATCTCCCCTCAGCCTCTGCTACTCCAAAGAAAACTATCAAGTTTGTCAGACCACTTATGTTAGCACATGCCCTGTAAACCAGACAGCATCCTAGTAAACTTCTGCTCCTTCTCCAATGCTCAGTTCTCAAAATGGGTGAACTAGAACTATATTCGATAGTTCAGATTTGGCCTCAGTGGAGTCCTTTTACAGCTGAAACATCACTTCTTGAATTGAGCTCAGTAACTCAGTTAATAAAAGCAAGCATTTGATAAGCATTCTTAACCACAGATTGACCCGTGTAGTCACTTTCCAGGAGCTGTGAACTTGGACGTCAATCCTCCCTGTTCAGCAACACTGTTAAGGGTCTTCTCCTTAGCATTTAACTACTTGCTTTTGGTCTACCAAGTTGCAACCCCTCACATTTATCCGTGTTCAGCCTGATCTGCCATTTCTCTGTCCTTAGCTGTGAATAATTTATATTACGCTGTATTCTTTGCCAGTTTTCTTCATTATACACAACTGCACCACTATTGGTATAATTCACAAACTAACTAAAGCACCCATCTACATTTTGATTTCGGTCACTTTCATTTCATGGTAAAAATCTTTTTAATTATTATTGAAAATCAACAAATACATTAAAGTAATCAAGTGAACATGTCAATACGTACAATAAGAATTAAATTATTGTGACAAGAATACACATCGATTAAGATGTAGCTGTCCTGTGCTGGCACCAGTGGGATCAGAGTTGGTCTGCCACCTGTCTTCAGAAGAGAGAGAGAGATAAGGAAAACCATGGAGCAGCATTTGGAGATGTGTAATGAAGGGACGGGAGAGAGAGTAACAGAAGGACAGAGCTGTCCAGATCGGCTCCCCCTTTGAACCCTGAACTGTTTGAAGTGATGGACAGGCGATACCCCAGCAGGGGGATAAAAAGGGACTGGTTCACTAGGGCAACACACACGACACCCGAGGTAACGAGACCCTGGAAGCGGTGCGTCTCTCACAAGTCGGTGGGAAGTTTTGGAAGGCCGGTTGCGGGACCAGGCCATAGACACACAGGGTGGAAAGGCATGATCGGCGGGAACCTGGTGTGTGTCCACCCTTGCTTGGGTGCCGATCTCACCGCAGGGAAACGATTGTATCTGGAAACGGAGGGGTCATGGTCGGTGACCTCAGATGACATCACAAAGGACTCGCCCGAAAGCTGACTGCGAAGGTCTGTACGTGGAAGCTGTTTTGAATATTCATTCGTTTTGCTCACTCTCTCCTTCCCTTCACTATCTGCGAACTGAACTGAACTAAATTGAACTGAACTTTGCGTCACTTTGAAACTAGTCATTTACCCCTAGACATTGATAGAGCTTGATTGATCCTGTTATTTTAATTCTGTGTACATGTGTGTTTATCATTGCTGAACTGTTGCATTTATTATCCTTTTGATTAGAGTACTGTGTTGCTTGTTTCTTTAATAAAACTTTCTTAGTTCTAGTAATCCGGACTCCAACTGAGTGATCCATTTCTGCTGGTTTGGCAACCCAGTTACGGGGTATGTAACACTATCAAATAAGTGATTAACAAAGCTAAACAATATATCAATAATAATAAGAAAAAAAATGTTAAAACTATTTTTTGGGAAAAGGAAAGAAGGAAAACAGAACCTCTACTAACTAAAACAAAAAAAAAACCTACTAAAATCAAACAAACAAACATTGGGAGCAGAACCCCAGAGCTATACGCCATACAAGCTTCCATAAAAGAAAAACATCAATCCGCCAACCAGATCCATTTAAACAAGAATCTGAAGGGTCCATCAAAAGAACCCCACCTTTTCTCAAAGACAAATCGAGGATCAAAAGTCAGTTTCCAGGAGCTGTGACTTCTGATTTTCTCCAAACTAAGACATAACATCACCTGAGAGAACCATTGTATCAAAGTGGGGGCAGAGGCATCTTTCCATTTCAATAAAACAGCCCTTCTGGCCAATAATCTGACAAATGCAATTACGTAGCAATACCATAAATATATTGAGGGACAATATCGAACAAAACTGTCAATTTATTAGGTTGTACGTTAATTTTTGAAGCTTTAGAAATTGTAGAGAAAATACATTTCCAAAACTGTTTCAATACAGAACACGACCAAAACATGTGTGTCAATGTAGCAGTCTCAGGTTTACATCTATCCCACTGACTTTCAACATTAGGAAATATTTTAGACAGTCTCTCCTTTGTCAAATAGTAACAATGTACAATTTTAAATAGAATTAGAGAGTGACTGGCATAAATCGAAGAAGATTTAACAAACTTCAAAATTCGCAACCAATCCTCTGTTATCAAGGTCATGTTAAGCTCTCTTTCCCAATCTTGCTTAATCTTAAGTAAAGGATAATTGTACTGTTGTAATAGTAAATTATAAATTTTCCCAATAAAACCTTTCACTAAAGGTTTCATTTTTAAAATAATGTCTAACCGGTCAGAATCTTGTATATATGGAAAATTACTTAAAGATTTTTGTATGAAATGTCTGACCTGAAGATCTTGCAAGAAATGTGAGTACGAGAGAGAATATTTAGTTACTAACTACTCAAAAGACATTCGCATTCTTGGAACAGATCTATGAAGGAATAGACCCCTTTATTCCTCCAAAGAGAAAAGGTAGGATCACTAAGTGAAGGTTCAAATAAATAGTTTTGATAAATTAAACTAAGAAGGTTAAATTTTTTAAGATTATAAAAATTACGAAACTGGTACCAAATTTGTAATGACTGCTTAATCACAGGATATAAATTTAGAATAGAAATTTTTGCTAATTTTACAGGTAAAGAAGCTCCTAAAGACGAAGTTAAGTAAAATTGTTCACAGCTTTCAATTCCAAATCAACCCAAGCTGGTCCTTCATTTTTATCAGTCCAATATAACCAAGAGCACACATAACATATTGTTGTTCGTCCATCGTTGACGTTGAAGAGGACCTCGACACCATAATGATGGTGTCGAGACTAGCGCGTGATTTGGATTTAAGCAAGGGAGAGTAGCGCAGCGTCAGCCTCACTCTCTCTTCCCAATTCCCATCTGGATCCAGTGGCAAGACAGAGCCTAGACAGCC
Organism: Mobula birostris; assembly: GCF_030028105.1. Taxonomy (NCBI): domain Eukaryota; kingdom Metazoa; phylum Chordata; class Chondrichthyes; order Myliobatiformes; family Myliobatidae; genus Mobula; species Mobula birostris. The sequence goes on from NC_092397.1 coordinate 27,886,085, forward strand.
GGAGATGGGACAAGGCGCAGTGTGACCAGGACGTCTTCTGTGTCTTGTCCTGCTCTACACGTTCCACGACGCTTGCAGAGACCGCCTTCTTGACCGTTGGACCTTCCGCTGCTCTCGTCCGCTCAATCCGCCGGAGTCTGTCTTCACATGCTGGGATAGACAACTCCCTATCTCACCGAGGGTTTGAGACCGGTCGGCTACCCTCACCTGGTTTAGCCGGCTTGTCAAAGCCGTTGCCCGGGGTGTGGCTGCTGTCCCATGCAAACAGCTATGGGGAGCCACAGGTGAGAGCTGAGTGCCAGGTGGGGACCAAAGGTGGACTAATCGCCCTGAAAAGGACGCGACATGTTCCCCCACCAGAGGGGCTACTCCTCCCTGACACTCCATATACCCCACACATAATATATATTAACAGCCCAATAATACATTCTTAAATTAGGCAGAGCAAGACCTCCATCCTTTTTTAAATTTTTATAAATGATATTTTCCAATTCTTGGTCTTTTATTATTCCAAACAAAAGATGAAATGATAGAATCAGCCTGATATAAAAACTCCTTAGTTAGAAAAAAGGAATATTTTGAAATACATATGAAAATTGGGTAAAATCACCATTTTAACTGCATGAATTCGGCCAGCTAACGAAAGTGTAAGTGCATTCCATCTACAAAATAATTGCTTCATAACATCCTCTAAGGCAACCAAATTAGCTCTATAAAGGTCTCCATAATTTTTAGTGATGATAATACCTAAATATTTAAAAGAGTCCGTGACGTTACAAGGAATATCATCATATATAGAAGCAGAATCATTTAGAGGAAATAATTCACTTTTATAAAGTGCTACGTAACCAGCAACAATGAATATCAATCGAGACAGGTTATATAAAAACAACCAAACATTTATTAAACACGGATAAACAATAAAAAAACAAACAAACACCTTAACCGGAAGTTAACCGCTATGTGGCTGTTCAACAAATCGTCACTCGGTACTGATTCTTAAAGCGACAAATGCGAAAACAGTTCTTAAAGCGGTAAATTCAAACACAGTTCTTCGAACAGTAAATTTTAAAGTCCAAGAGATTTATACAGTCAATTAGGAGAGACTTTCATGAAGTAACGAATTCCTCGATGACACGGCGTCACTGCCACTCCCAGATGGAAACTGCCTTTTCCACAGGTTTCACGGCGACGGAAATAAAACTACTTTAAAGGCACTGACCTTCCTCCATAGAAGAACCTTGCACAGCCTTCCTGCCACTTTTAGCAGAGTCTATCTCATGCAGATTACTCCTTGTTGAACGAATTCAGTAATGGTTGATCCTTTCCAAACCCATCGAAAGTTTCCTTCAGGGTCCCATCTTCACTCTCCAATGTTACTGAAAAGATACATTAACAAACCTAGCAGCGATTGTCAAACTGCTGGCTCAGACTTCTGTACCTTATGCTAGAACACAAAACTCTGTTTAAAATCAAAACTCCATCATAATGCAAATACACAGCGGAGCGGAGTACCTCATTAACGTTCAAACTGGAAAAACTAACAGCGTCATCAGAGGTCTTCCCTTTTATACTCGTGGTGAACATGAGGTCCTCACGTGACCTCACATCGGCGGGAAAACTACATCAGCTGACCTCCAAAACACCATTCCATCATTCTCACAAGATCTCCTTGAGGTATGTAACACCTCTCTCCATAAAGAAATGGGTCTCTCAAAGAGTAAAATTTTAACAAATAACAATTTACACAAAAAAATACAAAGGTATAAAATTTACAACATACACAATATATAGTCTTATCTTTCAACACTTTACAAACTAATATACAGTAGGAGTGTTAGAAATGTTAAAATATCACTCCATAAAAAACTTTTCATCGTACATTTAACATCTAGATAGCCAATCAGCGATCACATTATCTTTACCCTTAATATGAGTGATCAAAATATTGTACTCCTGTAACATTAAACTCCAATTTAGTAATCTTCTATTTTTGTTTTTTATCTTATCAAAAACACCAACGGATTATGATCGGTATAAACCGTGAGTGGTTTATGAGTGGTACTAACATACACTTAAAAATGTTGTAAAGCCAAAACAAGAGATAATAATATTTTTTTCTATTGTTGAATAATTTCTTTGATGGGCATTAAATTTCTTACAAAAATAAGCTACTGGACAATCAACTTCTTCACCATCATCTCTTTGAAGTAACACTGCTCCTGCAGCTTCATCACTAGCATCTACAGCTAACGAAAATGGTTTTTCAAAGTCAGGAAATTTAAGTGCAGGTTGACTACATATTATAGTTTCAATTTATCAAATGCCTCGTGACAAGCTTCTGTCCAAACAAAGTTTTCATTTTTCTTCAAGAGATTAGATAATGGAAGAGTAATGTTCGCAAAATTCTTACAAAATTTTCTGTAATATCCTACCATATTCAACAATCTTCTGAGAGTTTTTCTACTAGTTGGAGTGGGTACTTCTAAAATTGTCTGAACTTTCGTCTCAACAGGTGCTAATTTTCCCTGACCCACAACATAACCAAGGTAGGTCACTGTGGCATGGCCAAATTCACTTTTAGCTAAGTTAAGAGTTCAGTTAGCTTTTGAAAGTCTCTCAAATAGTTTCTCCACCACAGTAATATGTGCTTTCCATGTATTATTTCCTAACTAAATCATCAATATAGGCATCTGTATCTTTTAATCCCTGAATCACGCTATTAATCATCCTCTGAAAAGTACCTGGTATTTTTTTGGCATTCCTCATCCCAAATGGAAGAACATTATATTCTTATGTTACGTACCCCGTAACTGGGTTGTCAAACCAGCAGAAATGGACCACTTAGTTGGAGTCTGGATTACTGGAACTAAGAAAGTTTTATTGAAGAAATAAGTAACACAGTACTCTAAATGTGAGGATATAAATGCAATGGGTTAGCAATGATAAAACACATGTGTACACAGAACTAGGATAATAGGAATCAATCAAGCTCTATCGCAGTCTAGGGGTAAAATGATCAGTCTCAAGTGACGCAGAGCTCAGTTCAGCTTAGTACAGTTCGCAGCAATTGCTGTTGTGCCGTTGGAGAGAGAGAGTGAGAGCGAATGATGATATGCAAATCAAATTCAGACAGACCTTGATGTTCCTCCACAGTTAGCTTTCGGGCGAGCCCTATTTTTAATGTCTTCTGAGGTCACCGACTGTGACCCCTCCGTTCCGGATACATTCGTTCTTCCGCCGTGAACCCAGCACCCAGGCAAGGGCGGACACACACACCAGGTTCCTGCCGATCATACCTTTTCACCCTGTGCGTTCTCTGGCCGGTCCCGCGACCAGACCTCCAAAACTGCCAGCAACTTGTGGGGGCACACCGCACTTCCAGGGTTTCATTATCTGGTGATCTCGTGGTGTCCGTTGCCTTAGCGAACCTGTTCCTTTTATTCACCTGCTGGGGTATCACCTGTCCATCAAACTTCAAACAGTTCAGGTTCACAGCAACCGGTCTGACAATACTCGGAACTGTGTCTGTTTTCGTTAATCTCTCTCGTCTCTCATTAACATTTCTGAATGCTGCTCCATTGTCTCACTTATCTCTCTCTTTCTTTCTTTTTAAAACTTTTTTCATTGAATAAGTATACAAAAAGGTAAGCCATATAGGCACTAATACACTGTTAGAATATAATAAAATTACAGGAGATATTAATGCAGAAAGAAAAAGAGATACAAGCAATGTAATTTAAACATAACATACTAAGGTAACATTATAGTATACTAATTTATATATATCAATAGAGAAAAGGAAAAAAAAACCCCAAAAAAACCCACCGTGCAACTAAACTGAAAGCAAAGCAAAGCAAATGGGCTAACTTGGAACCAAGTCCAGTTAAAGAACTTAAAATCACGTCCTCAAACCCGACCTCCCTTAAAAACAGTAAAAAAAAACAAGAAGGGTATATAAATATGGAGCAAAAAAGAGAAGAAAAAAAAAGTTACATTAAATGAAAATATTGAATAAAAGATCTCCAGGTCTGTTCAAATTTAAGTGAGGAATCATAAAGATTGCTTCTAATTTTCTCCAAATTCAAGCATAATATTGTCTGAGAAAACCAAAAAAAGGTGGTTGGAGCATTAAGCTCTTTCCAATGTTGTAAGATACATCTTTTCGCCATTAAAGTAAGAAATGCAATCATTCTACGGGCTGAAGGAGAAAGATTACTGGAAACTTTAGGTAGTCCAAAGAAAGCAGTAATAGGGTGAGGAGAGATATCTATATTCAATACCTTTGAGATAATATTAAAAATGTCTCTCCAAGAAGTTTCCAGAGAAGGACAAGACCAAAATATATGAGTTAAAGAGGCTATCTGCTCCGGACATCTATCACAAAAAGGATTAATATGAGAATAAAAGCGAGCTAATTTATCTTTGGACATATGTGCTCTATGAACAACTTTAAATTGAATTAGGGAATGTTTAGCACAGATAGAGGAAGTATTGACTAATTGTAAAATCTGCCCCCAGTCATCCACGGAAATGATAGAACCAAATTTCTGTTCCCAATCTACCCTAATCTTATCAAATGGAACTTTCCTAAGTTTCATAATAATATTATAAATCATAGCCGATGCACCTTTCTGATATGGATTAAGGTTAATTATAGTATCTAAAATGTATGTAGGAGGAAGCATTGGAAAGGAAGAAAGTATAGAATTTAGGAAATTTCTAACTTGTAGATATCTAAAAAAATGTATTCTTGATAGATTATATTTATTAGATAATTGTTCGGAAGACATAAGGGAACCATCTAAAAATAAATCCAAAAACCGTGAAATACCCTTAGTCTTCCAAATTTGAAAAGCACGATCCGTAAAAGACGGAGGAAAAAATATGTTACCTAAAATAGGAATCGCTAGCCCAGATTGGTTAAGATCAAAAAATTTTCTGAATTGAAACCAATTACGTAAAGTATATTTAACTATCGGGTTAGGATACCTGTTTGAGGCGTTTCAAATCAAAAGGAAGAGAGGAACCTAAAATAGAGCCAAGTGTATAGCCCTGAACAGATTGTAATTTCAATGCTACCCATTTAGGAATGGATAGTATATCTTGGTCAAGTAACCAAAATTTCATATGTCGAATATTAATTGCCCAATAATAGAATCTAAAGTTAGGTAATGCTAAACTTCCATCTCTCTCAGCTTTCTGTAAATATATTTTACCCAGTCTCGGGTTTTTATTTTGCCAAATAAATGAAGAAATTTTGAGTCAACTTTATCAAAAGAAGATTTTGGAACAAAAATCAGTAATGCCTGAAATATATATAAAAACGTTGGCAGAAAAAAACATCTTAACTGCATTAATACGACCAATCAAAGTTAAATATAAAGGAAACCATTTAGATGAAAGTTGAATGATATGGTCAATTAAGGGTAAAAAGTGAATCCTAAATAAATCTTTGTGTTTACAAGTAATTTTAATCCCAAGATATGAAAAATATATCTTGGGAATATAAATTATTAATCAATTTAAATGGAAAGTTATGATATAAGGGAAATTGTTTATTAATTGGGAAAAGTTCACTCTTACTAAGATTTAATTTATAACCTGAAAAGAAACTAAATTGTGCTAATAACTCTAAAACAGCAGGGATGGATTTTTGAGGATTAGAAATATATAAAAGTAAGTCATCAGCATAGAGTGATATTTTATGGGACTTTAAGCCCCGAGTTATCCCAGTAATATTTGGAGATTCTCGAATGGCAATTGCAAGAGGTTCTAATGCAATATCAAATAATAAAGGACTAAGAGGACAACCTGTCGAGTACCTCAAAAAAGAGGGAAAAACGGTGAGCTTAGAGAGTTAGTATGGACCGAGGCCACAGGAGAATGATATAAGTTTGATCCAGGATATAAATTTCGAGCTAAAATTAAACATTTTAAGCACCTTAAATAAGTAAGGCCATTCTACTCTATCAAAAGCTTTCTCAGCATCTAAAGAGATAACACACTCAGGAACATTTTGTGAGGGGGTATAAACAATATTTAACAGTGTGCAAATGTTATAAAAAGAGTAACCACCTTTAATAAAACCCGTTTGGTCTTCCGAAATAATAAAAGGAAGTACTTTTTCTAATCTGTTTGCTAATAACTTAGAAAAAATTTTAGAATCAACATTTAATAAAGATATTGGTCTATAAGATGCACATTGAGCAGGATCCTTATCCTTCTTTAATATTAGAGAGATTGACGCTCTATTGAAAGATTCGGGAAGCTTAGCAAGTTTTAATAAAGCCTCAAAAACCCTACAGAACCAAGGGATTAATGAAGGTGCAAAACATTTATAAAATTCTGTGGTAAATCCATCACGGCCAGGAGCTTTCCCCAGGTTCATAGAGGAAATAGCATTCTTAATCTCATCAGTAGTAATGGGAGTATCTAGCATAGAAGACATATCCTGTGAAATCTCAGGGAAGTCTAGGTTATCTAAAAAATCATTCATATATTTAGAGTCTCGAGGAGACTCTGATTGATATAAGGAAGAATAAAAATCAAAGAAGGTTTGATTAATCCCTGCATGATTAAGTATCAGTCGGTCATTTTGATTATAAATCTGATTAATTTGAGATTTAGCATAATTAGACTTCAATTGGTTAGCCAACAGTTTACCAATTTTGTCACTGTGTACATAAAATTCACTTCTTGTTTTCTTTAATTGGTTTACAATCGAGGACGAAAGTAATAAACTGTGTTCCATATGAAGTTCAGTTCTTTGTTTATATAACTCCTCAGAGGGAGTTGTAACATATTTCTTATCAATTTCCTTAATCTTGTTCACAATTACCAACTCCTCCTGCTTCAGTTTCTTCCTCAAAGCAGCAGAATACGAGATAATCTGACCACGAATATAAGCTTTAAAAGTATCCCAAAGAATGTTCACAGAAATATCCTCTGTATAGTTGATTGTAAAAAAAAGATCAATCTGTTCATTCATAAAGTTAACAAAGTCCGAGTCCTGAAGCAACAGCGAATTAAAACGCCATTGTCTATTATTTTGTGTATTGGCCTGAATTTTAATAGAAAGCTTAAGTGGAGCATGGTCCGAAATGGTTATAGAGTCATAATCACATTTAATCACTGAAGAAATAAGGCGAGAGTCAATAAAGAAATAATCAATTCTTGAATAGGAATGGTGAACATGTGAAAAAAAAGAAAAATCTTTTTCCTGAGGATGCAAAAAACGCCAAATATCCATCGACCCAGAATCAGAGAGGAATGAATTAATCAAAGTTGCAGATTTATTAGGTAAGGTCCGTAGAGGAGCCGAACGGTCCAAAGCTGGAGATAAACAGGTATTAAGATCTCCGCCCCAGATCAACGAAAACTCATTCAAATTCGGGAACTGATTGAATAATGATTTATAAAATTCCGGACAATCCATATTGGGAGCATAAACATTAACCAAAACTACCTTTTTATTAAATAGTAGACCACTAACCAGTAGAAATCTACCATTCGAATCAGAGATAATATCATGTTGTATAAAAGTAACTGAGGAGTCTATAAAAATAGAGACGCCTCGAATCTTAGCGTTAGAGTTCGAATGAAACTGTTGCTCCTTCCAGAATTTAAAAAAAACGTAGTCTGTCCCCCCTCCGCACATGGGTCTCTTGTAAAAATAGAATTTGTGCTTTAAGTCTCCGGAACACTTTAAAAACTTTTTTCCTTTTAATAGGATGGTTAAGACCATTAGTATTCCAGGAGACAAAATTAATAATAGACTCCATAAACCCTAAAGTCAACCCGCAAAAAGGAGGATTGACGATAGGCTCGATCCACGAACCCGGAAAGGGAACAGAACAAATAAGAGATACCGGGAAGGAGAACGCAACCAATACTTCAATAATGTACATAGCCCAAGAAGAAAAAAACTAAAACGTGAAGCCCCTCCCACCACCCCCCACCCCATGACCCCAAGGCTAAATTTAAAACAGACCAGCCAGAAAGAAGCAAGCACTAAAACTACCCCCATGACTTCCGATAGAGCTCCCTAAAAAAAAGTGTAAATATAAAAAAGATCAGCTAGTTATAAAACAGTAAAAGAACAAAAAAAGTAAATCAATTAAAACAAACACTTAATATAACAGAGAAAAAGCCAGAAAATATAAAAAAAACGCAACAAACCCCAGACCCTATGAATAAACAAAAAAATGAAATTATTAACATAAACTAGTTATGAAAACCTACAAAAAAAAGTAGATTCAAAAACTACAAAATTTAAGGCCTCAAAGGAAATATGTAGAATGACGCTGAGGAAATAACCACCCAGAATTCCCTGGGAAAAAGGAATGACGCAGATAGGAAGAAAGTTTAGCAACCATATTAATTAATCAAAAATAAACTTTTCTGCCCATATAAGGCAAAAAAAAAGTTAAAGCCGACAGATTCACAACCTCCGATCAAACGGAGGTAGTTAAAAATTACGATTAAGATGTTGAAGGTGAAAATTGATCCAGATAACTCTGGGCATCCGATGGAGATTCAAAGAAACGGAGGGCTCCATCCAACGTACGAATCCTTAGACGTGCTGGGTAAAGCAGCGCTGGTTTTAAATCCATCTTGTAGAGTTCCGATATCACAGATCTGTAACGAACCCGTTGATCCCGAATCTGTTTGCTGAAGTCCTCCACGAATCGGAACTGAAGATCCAAAAAATCAATATAACCTTTAGATCAAACGAATCAAAACAGTTTCTCCTTGTCTTGAAAGTAATGAAAACGTAAGATGACATGTCGAGGTTTATCTGACTTAGACGAGTATGATGGAACTCTGTGAACACGATCCAATAACGGTGGTTGGTCAGGAAATACAGTAGGAAATGCATCTCTTAAAAGTTGAGAAAAAAAATTCATTGGGCTGTCAGATTCAGCAGCTTCACGCACCCCAATCATTCGAAGATTCTGCCATCGCATTCTGGATTCTAAGTCAGAGCTTTTAAAGGTCAGAAAGTCAAGTTTCTTCTTCATTACATTGTTTCTTCAATTTTCCCCATCTTGAGTTCATTTTGTTGCGTGGATTTTTGAAGATTAGATATAGCCGACTGGTGTTCCGTGATAGATATTTGTATTTTATCGATTGAATCGGCAATTTTCTGGAAATTAATTGAAATTTCCGCACGAATCAGCTCCATAATAGAGGTTGAAATTTCCCTTTGAATTAGTTCCGATATAGCTTTCCAAGTCACCGGTGGTTCAGTCGGAGGAAAATCGGTACCTTTCGGTCTAACCGGAGGTTTGCCGTCCTTCCCATTTTTTCCAATCTTAGACATAGCAGACCTTAAAAGCATCCGATTATCAAAGAGCCCAATTTGTTTCAAAGTATTGTAAAAGTTGATGCCTTAATGGTTAGTTAAAATATAGCTGATCATAAGAAGAAAAACTCAGAGGTAATGGAGCGAGTCAAGAACACGACTTCACTCCAGAGCTCTACCGGAAGTCCACTTATCTCTCTCATTAGCATCAATCTTCTAATAAGTCTTTCGTCACACCCCTATCCTTCAAAGGATTTTTACCGGGGTAAAAATTATAGGCATGAATACATTATTAGATACACACAAATATACATTGGTCATCAGCTATATGGCTAATACAGAGAACTTTAAGTTGTCAACACCTTGACAGACAGTCAGCAATCACATTTTCCGTTCCTTTTATATGTTTTATTTTAGTAATCCTCTAAAACCAGGCTCCAATTTAGCAAACTTCATAGTGGCCAAAAACACTAATGAGTTGTGATCAGTGTAACTTTTCGGTGGTTTTCGTCCCGGACAAAGATAACAAGGGTCGTCCCACACCAAATTAGCATTCTTTGGCAAGAGCTTAGTAAGTGGGGGGGGGGGGGTAATATCTGCAAAGTTTTTTTTTGCAAAACTTCCGATAGTACCCCACCATCTCCAATAACCTTCTCAAGGCTCTCTTGTCTGTCGGGGTGGGGACTTCAGAGATAGCCCACACCTTAGCCTGCATCGGTGCCAGCTGCCCCTGTCTTCCCACCAATCCCGGATAAGTGATCTTTCCGTGGCTGAATTCACTTTTTGCAAGGTTCACTGTCAGGCTGGCTTCAAACAGCCCCTCCCACGTGTCACTCCAGACAACTACATCGCCAATATACGCTTCTGCGTTCTTTAGCCCTTTTGACACTGAATTAATTGTCCTATAGGGGTGTTGCTCACTAGGCTGACCTGATTTGACAACAACACCATGTCCCGGCTCTTTGCACCGCCTCAGGACATCCGGACATACGTGTGCGTGCCGTTTAATTAGCTGTCTTAGCGGCTCGCTCTGTTCGGGGGTTAAGGGAGAGACCTTATCAGCAAAGCTGGCCAAAACAATAGACTTCTCCCATCTGGTCAGCACCATACTTATCTTTTCAAAATGGGTTTTCCCCTTATCAGGTGGCACCCTAGCCTCATTAATTTTCGTGATAACACCGACTAGGTCTGTTAGCCTATCGTGGCAAGCTGTCAGCATATCAAAAGCCTGTAACTGTGTTAGCTCACGTCTACAATAGTCAATAGCATCCTTCCTCCTGTGCAGCCAGTAAAACTCTTTCATAATTCTGTCGACTGTCTTCCTCACCCCAAAATGTCCACCGAGGGGTATCTTGTGGGCTGGGTTAAAAATCTCGCCCCTATAAATTTTCGGCACCACCCCGCATTCCTCATCTGCGGGCATGGTACTTGGTCATCATTTCCTCCTTAGTACTCTCTCCTTCACATAATAGCCCACAGACTCCCTTTTTAATTCTGCTTCAGAGAGAGCTGTCTCCGTCAAAACCATCAGCTCCGCGTCTCACTCCTGTGCCAGTACAAATTCCTTCCTTGCTAATGATAAATCTAACTCAACTCCCTCACTTCCTCCTGTTTCACTATGCTCTCTCTTACTTTCTAACCCCTCCTGGTACAAGGGTGGTAAAAACGTCTCAGCTAAATATATATTAGCTTCGGCAGCCTTTCTGGGCATGCGCCGAGTCACTGCGTAAACAGGATAAACCTGTGAGTCCATGGGCGGGTCATCAATGCTGGCAGGCTGGCTTGTCAATCTTACTGCTGGGTACACCTCTCTGCCGGTGAGGTCAGTACCGAGTGAGACCTCCACATCTTCCATCGGTAGTTCGGGCCTCACCCCGATCGTGACCGATCTGGAGCCAAGTCGCTTTTTAGGTGTATCTGGTGCAAAGGTACTGCTTCAGTCCCTTTTCCAATGCCTTTTATCACCCTGACCTCACCAGTCTGGGTCTCTGAACTAAAGTCTAACACAATCTTTAATATCAATGACTGACAAGCTCCAGTGTCTCTCCAGATCCATACTGGAACTGGGTATAACCCTTCCTCCACCGACACCAATCCGGCCGAGATAAAATTCTCGCGCCCTTCCTGAACTTTATCAGACCTCGTCTTCCCTAGCGGTCTGTTTACAAGCTCAATACAGCCAGTCGGAACCGTCATTTTCCCTTTCCCCATCTCCTTCTTTGGGGCAAAGCACCTGGACGCAAAGTGTCTGACTTTCCCACAATTATAACAGACGACACCAGGAGACTTCCTACCAAACTGCTCACGGTCTACCTTATCCTTCTCACCAGTCCCCGGCTTACTTTCTGACTTTTCTGGCGGACTCTCTCCGCCGTCCTGACTACCCTTCTGGTAGCCTTTACTTGGGGTAAACTTCGTTTTATGTGTCAACGCGTACTCATCCACTAACTTAGCAGTTGCGGCTAAGGTGTCTGCCTCTTTCCCATCTAGGTAGGGTCTCATACATTCAGGGGCACAACCTTTAAACTGCTCAATCAGGATTAGCTGTAGTAGTCTGTCATAATCCCCATTGACCCCTTTCGAGGCGCACCAACGCTCACAATATATCTGCATCTCACGGGCATACGCTAAATACGTGCGGCCCCATTGCTTCCTCGCATCCCGGAACCTCTGCCGGTATGCCTCCGGGACCAACTCATAAATCCTGAGTATGGCCTCTTTCACCACATCATACCTCTGGGCATCTTCTGCAGACAAGGCCGAGTAAGCTTGTTAGGCTTTTCCTTTAAGTACACTCTGAAGCAAAACAGCCACTTATCCCTCGGCCAGTCCTGATTTGCAGCAACCTTTTCAAAATGGAGAAAGTACCCATCAACATCGGTCTCCTCAAATGGGGGAACTAGCCTAACTTCCTGGGTTGCCCTGAACCCTCCACCTTGGTTCGGCATGGGCCCCAGCGCTGTCGTCATCTTTAACTTCTCCATCTCAAATTCCCTTTCCCTCTGCTTCTCTCTCGCTTCTCGTTCTAACTGCTTGTCCCTCTCTTCTCGCTCCAACTGCCTGTCCCTCTCTTCTCGCTCCAACTGTTTGTCCCTCTCTTCTGGCTCCAACTGGTTTACCCGGAACTCGTGCTCGAGTCTCAATATTTCAATCTGCAGCTGTACTGCTTCTGCACCAGGTTTTCCCATAGATACAACCTCCAGCTCCCCTTGGGGAAACACACCTTTAGATACATAATGCTCTATGATAGCTCTGTGCATCCCCGCTCTCCTCATTGTCCACTTCCCCTTACAAAGATTCAACCATTTGGCCACAGCTGCTAATTCTGATTTCTTGGCATCCTCTAATGCCTGCAAGGTCGGTGCCTTTAGAAATTCCTCAATCTCCATTTCTGCTGTTTGCCCTTTCTTTCTTTCGGGAATTTTAACCCAATCAATTTACCCCGCCCCAAAATTAGCATTCAAAATCGCGGACGAGAACCCCACTTATGTTACGTACCCCGTAACTGGATTGCCAAACCAGCAGAAATGGACCACTTAGTTGGAGTCTGGATTACTGGAACTAAGAAAGTTTTATTAAAGAAATAAGTAACACAGTACTCTAAATGTAAGGATATAAATGCAACGGGTTAGCAATGATAAAACACACATGTACACAGAACTAGGATAATAGGAATCAATCAAGTTCTATCACAGCCTGGGGTAAAATGATCAGTCTCAAGTGACGCAGAGTTCAGTTCAGCTCAGTACAGTTCGCAGCAATCGCTGTTGTGCCGTTGGGGGGGGGGGGAGAGAGAGAGAGAGAGAGAGAGAGAGAGAATGATGATATGCAAATCGAATTCAGACAGACCTTGATGCCTCTCCACAGTTAGCTTTTGGGCGAGCCCTTTTTTTAATGTCTTCTGAGGTCACTGACTGTGACCCCTCCATTCCGGATACGTTCATTCTTCCGTGGTGAACCCGGCACCCAGGCCAGGGTGGACATACACACACCAGGTTGCCGCTGATCGTACCTTTTCACCCTGTGCGTCTATGGTCTGTCCCGCGCCCAGACCTCCAAAACTCCCACCAACTTGGGCACACCACACTTCCAGGGCCTCGTTATCTCGTGATTTTGTGGTGTCCCTTGCCTTAGCGAACCTGTTCCTTTTATTCCCCTGCTGGGGTATCGCCTGTCCATGAAACTTCAAACAGTTCAGGTTCAAAACAACCGGTCTGACAGTATTTGGAACTGCGTCTCTTTTCGTTAATCTCTCTCGTCCCTCATTAACATTTCCGAATGCTGCTCCATTGTCTCACTTATCTCTCTCATTAGCATCAATCTTCTGATAACTTGGTCTTTCTTCACACATATAATCCGGATGGAGTTACAAATGCAGATAACTCTCTACTATCCGTCAAAAGAATACATGAATAACCTTTTAACAAATCAATCTTTGTAAGGAATTTGGCTTGTCCAACTTTATCCACACAATCATCTACCCTAGGGATTGGATATGCTTCAGTTTTTGTCACAGCATTCACCTTCCTGTAATCCTTACAAAACCTAATACTATTGTCTGGCTTGGGCACCATAACAAACGGTGAACTCCAATTCGAATTAGAATGTCTCATCATATCATTTTCTAGCATATACCTAATTTCTTGTTCAGTAAGTTCACATTATTCCCTGTTCATTCGATATGGATGTTGTTTTATGGGTTTTGCATCTCTAACATCTACATCATGTGTAGCTACAGTGGTTCTTCTAGCAACGTCTAGAAATAAATCTCTATATTTAAAAATTAACTGTTTCATCTGCTCTCTCTGCTCTGGCTGTAAATGAGCTAATTGTTCATCAATATTTTCTAGAATTTTTGAATTTGGTAACCTGGCTGAAATAATGTTGGGTTTAAAATGAGTTTCAGATGAATTATCCATTAAGGTTTTATCAAGATCAGACTCATTATTGACCACAACAGTCATAGTAGCAGCTTCTCTCTCATAATACGGTATTATCATATTTATATGACACAGCTGTGTTGTCTCTCTTTGATCTGGGGTTTTTACCACGTAATCCACATCATTCACCTTAGATTTAATCTCATAAAGACCAGAAAATTTAGCTTGTAATGAGTTTGTTTGCACCGGGAAAAGAACCAACACCTTATCTCCAGGCTTAAGTAACCTCATCCTAGCTTCCCTATCATACCAAGTCTTCATCTTCTCTTGAGCCAATTTTAAATTTTCCTTTGCCAAGCTATAAGCTTTATATAATCTTTCTTTAAATTTTAAAACATAATCTAGCAAATTAGTGTGTACTTCTTTATTAATCCACTATTCCTTCAACAAAGCCAAAGGTCCTGGAATTCTATGCCCAAACATAAGTTCAAAAGGACCAAAACCTAATGATTCCTCTACTGCCTCTCGTACTGCAAAAAGTAGTAAATGTATACCTTCATCCCAGTCCTTTTCATTTTCCACACAATATGTTCTAATCATAGTTTTTCATGTAGAATGAAATCTCTCCAGGGCTCCTTGCGATTCTGGATGATAGGCTGATGAAATAATCTGTTTTGCTTCCAGTTTATAAACTATCTGCTGAAACAATCCAGATATAAAATTACTACCTTGATCCGATTGTATTTCCTTAGGCAACCCAAAATAAGTAAAGAATTTTATAAGAGCCCTTGTCACAGTTTTGGCTGTTATATTCCTAAGAGGTAATGCATCTGGAAACCTAGATGCTGTACACATAATAGTTAACAAATATTGATGTCCAGTTTTAGTCTTTGGCAAAGGACCTACACAGTCTACAATGATTTTTCAGAACGGCTCACCAAATGCTGGAATTGGATGTACTGGGGCCACTGGAGTAACTTGATTAGGTTTACCCACAATTTGACACGTATGAGACGTTCTACAAAATGTCGCCACATCTTTTCTTAAACTAGGCCAATAAAAATGTTTAGAAACCTTGTTCATAGTTTTCTTCACACCTAAATGACCACCCAAAGGAATACTATGAGCCATAATTAAAATCTCATTTCGATAAATTTTAGGAACTACTACCTGATGATTAACTTTCCATTCCTCACTAGCAGGAATTGTAGGTGATCTCTACTTTCTCATTAATACTCCCTTTTCAAAATAATATCCTACTGGCACTTTTTCAATTTCACTATCTGGAAGAGCTTGTTCTTTTAATTTGCCTATCTCAGGATCTCTACCCTGCTCTGCTATCATCTCCTTCCACAATAAAGACAAATCTTCATGGTGAGACTTACTACCAAAATCCTGATCAAATAATGTAGGTAAGAAAGTTTCTGATACATCCTCAAAATTCGAATCTTGAACTGAACAGTTGTGGGTAACAACCTCATCCTGTATATCGGTCTTTTTAGCTTTAGCTCTTGTTACAACACATGAAGAATCTGTGTTAGAATCCCTCTGTCGTTCCTCAGAATTTGGATTTACTGTCAAATGCACTTCAGGAAAAACTTGTCCACCTGCTAAGTCGTTCTCTAACAAAAGAGAAACATCATTCACAGGTAAACTGGATTGCAGTCCTACTTTAACAACCCCTGTAACTAATCCTGACCTTAAATTTATTATATCTAGATGTACTGGCATAAGGGAACTCCCAACTCCTCTTATATAATTTACCTCACCAATGTCAGACTCATCACTAAACTTTAGCGCACTGTCTAATATTAGTGATTAAGCAGCTCCAGTGTCTCTAAGTATTCTTATTAGTACTGAATTGGATCCTTCTTTCAAGGATACAAACCCTTCTGTTATAAAAACTTCATATCCCTTCTTAACTTGGTCAGACTCTGACACATCTTCATTAGTATTTTCTAAATCCTGTGAATTTACAGATGTTTCAATATGCTGCACACAAGCATCTGGGATGGCTTATTTCTCTTTTTTTTAATCTGGTTTACCTTGCCTCTCTGTGCTATTTTTCCTTTTAAAAATTCTACCTGGAGAAAATTTATTCTTATGAATTAAAGTATACTCATCAGCTAATTTAGCAGTCTCCTGCAATGCAGATGTGTCTCTTTCATTTAAGTATGTTCTCCCTTCAACAGGAATGCTTCTTTTAAATTCCTCCAGTAAAATCAACTCTTTTAATTTATTATACTCCCCATTCACATTTTTAGAGGAAACCCATCTCTCAAAACACACAGATTTCTCATAGGCAAATTCCACATAAGTTTTTTCCACAGATTTCTTCAAATGTCTGAATCTTTCTCTACATGCTTCCGGAACCAACTCATATGCCTTTAATATTAGCTGTTTAACAAAACCATAATCCAGTGCTTGATCAGCATTTAAAGCTGTATAAACTTGTTGTGCCTTGCCTTTAATTACACTTTGTAATATCACTGGCCATTGCTCTTTCGGCCACCCTAAGCTCAGAGAACAATTTCGAAATACTGGAAATATTTGTCCACTTCAGCTTCATTAAATGGAGGAGCCAAAATAACCTCACGACTAGCAATAAACTGTTTATTAGAACCAGAAGACTAATTTCCCCTCCTTAATTTCTCCATCTCTAACTCAAATTTCCTCTGGTTTTCACCTTCTCTTTCTTTACCTTCACTTAGTTTACTTTCCTCTCTTTCTTTAAATTCCCTTAATTTACTTGCCTTTCTTTCATCAAATTCCCTTTTTTTATTAGCCTCTCTTTCGCCATTTCCGCTTTAAATCTTTCAAACTTCATCTGTTCAAGATGTAACTGCATTTCCAGGTTACTCATTGGAAACCTACCTAACACCTCATCATCAAACGTTTTCATACAGATATAACGCTCAGCGAATTTTCTTTGTATTAAAGCCTTTGTGGTATTCTTCGTAATTCCCTTAATATCCAACTTCCTAGAAATCTTCAATACAACAGGTTTTCTCGCATTCTCTAAAAACACCGGGTCAGGTGTGACCATAAAATCGTCAACATTCATTGCTGCCGAATACCGCTCACACACCAATGAAACTAAAAAAAACAAGGGGTATTTCCCTTTTCCAAATCAGAATGGCAATTACCAGCACTTAAACTCAAAAATTTAGAACAAGATCCCGGACAAGCACCCACAAATTACGTTACCTAACCGGCAACAATGAATATCAATCAAGACAGGTTATATACAAACAACCAAACATTTATTAAACACGGATAAACAATAAAAAAACAAACAAACACCTTAACTGGAAGTTAACCACTATGCGGACGTTCAACAATTCGTCACTCAGTACTGATTCTTAAAGCGATAAATGTGAAAACAGTTCTTAAAGCAGTAAATTCAAACACAGTTCTTCGAATGGTAAATTTTAAAGTCCAAGAGATTTATACAGTCAATTAGGAGAGATTTTCATGAAGTAACGAATTCCTCGAAGACACGGCGTCACTGCCACTCCCAGTTGGATACTGCCTTTTCAACAGGATTCAAGGCGATGGAAATAAAACGATTTTAAAGGCACTGACCTTCCTCCGTAGAATAATCTTGCACAGCCTTCCTGCCACTTTTAGCAGAGCTATCTCATGCAGATGACTTCTTCTTGAATGAAGTCAGAAATGGTCGATCCTTTCCAAACTTGTCGAACGTTTCCTTCAGGGTCCCGTCTTCACTCTCCAATGTTACTGAAAAGATACATTAGCAAACCTAGCAGTGTTTGTCAAACTGCTGGCTCAGACTTCTCTAAACAATGTAATCTCTAATGAAGAAAAATCTCTTTATCCCTTTGACTTACTGCCCGATGAAAAAACACTGGTTGTAGCAGAAAAACTGAAACTAATTATCTATTTTTCAGCACTCCTCGCTATATATATATATATATATATATATATATATATATATATGAGCAATTCTCTATGAATTATGAAAACTGTCACTTAATTAATGAAGAAAAGGAAGAATAAAAACAGACAATCAAACCGGTTAACAATCTGTCCGCTGTGTATACTCAGTATACCAAACAGACGTTGAAAAAGTCATTCATCAGTCAAATCAAGAAGTTCACATCTTCTTTCAATAGCCCATCAGTCAAAGGATATCTTCAACATATCAGAAATCTTCAAAGCCTGTTTTCTTTCAGAAAATTATTCAGCAGACTAATACCATTCAGACCTCGGCCACCTCCAAAATAGAATTAACATAGTCCAATGCCGCATTGGGGTTCCAAAAAAATGACGTGGAGTCGAATCTTGAGGAAATAATTTTAATCGGGCTGGATAGCGAAGTGATGGGAATAATTCCTTATCATGGGCTATCTTCATAGCTGGAAAGAATTTGAACCGCTGTTCCATAAATTCCCGTGGATAGTCTTGAAAAAAACAAATCTCAGAACCCATAAATTTAAAAACTCTGTGTTTCCTTGCATATGTTATGATTTGGTCTTCAACTTTGAAATGAAGAAAACTGACCAAAACTGACCTTGGTTTATCCGGATCTTGAGATTTTGAAGTGAGAATTCTATGCACTCTTTCAATATCGGGAGGCTGAGGTAGAGTATCCGGAAACAGAGATTGAAACAAATTAGCAAAATAGCCCAATAAATTCCCACTCTCAGATCCTTCCTCCAGTCCAAAAATTGGAATGTTATTCCGACGAGACCTCGCTTCCAAATCGATAATCTTGCGTTGAGCCCGTTCCAAGTGGGCTGAAATATCCGTTATCTGACGCTTCGACTCTTTAAGCTCAGTATTCAAGGAAATGATATTCTCCTCTAAGAACTGAAAGCTCTGTCGAAATGACTTCTTCTCAGAAGTATTATTGTCTATTTTACTGTCGAGAGCCATCAACGCATGTTCTAAACTCTTATCCCAGACAGGCATATCTTCTGATTTTTCTTTCGAAGTTTTTCCCTTTCTGTTGCTGGATTCAGAAAGCTGCCTTCTACATCTTAAAGATTGTGACATAATGACAACTAACCCCTCTAATATCCGACAAATAAAAGTTAAAAATTCAAACTGTAAACTGGGGAAAAGGAGGAATTAAAAGCAGCCACAGAATTTATGTGTTAGCCTATTGAGCTGCAGGCTGAGGTCCCAGAAGAGATCCCTGCAGAACACCACTAATTACAGATCTCCAGCCTGAATAAGGCTCTTCAAACACTACTCTCTTAATTTTACCAGGAGGGACTTCATTAAATGCTTTAGTAAAATCCATGTAGATTGATATCCTCTGCTCTACCATCACCAATCTCTTTCATCACTTTGCCAGAAGACTCAAGTTGTGAAGATGGGACCTGCCCCAAATGTAGACATGATGGCTCTCCCTAATTAGGCCCTTGCTTCTAAGAGCTCATATATCCTATCATGAAGAAGTTTCTCCAGCAATTTCCATCTGCAGGTCTGCAGTTCTCCAGATTTCCCCTTGTTCCCTTCTTACATGCAGGTATAACATTCACGACTCACCCGTCCTCTGGGTCCTCATCTGTGCCAAGTGTGGATACGAAGCTACTGATCAAGACCCCAGCAATCTCGTCTAATGTTAATACTCATTAGGAGACCCAATACTTTCTCCTTATTGACGTCCAAACTCCCTGACGTGTTTATGCATGCAGCACTGTCTCCCACTCCACACCTTTTCCCTTTGGTAAATACAGAAGGAAAGTACTTATTATGTACTTCACTCGCAGCTATCTACCGCTATCTTTAAAGTTGGGTTGTGTTCTCTGCCGCCTAACTGCAAACCCACTGAAAGGGCAGTCAGCTGAATAGACTTATTATCCAACACCAGGGAGTAGAACAATCCCATTAGTTTGATTGCACCTTTCTGTTCCTGAGTTCTACTCAATGGACTGTGTCTGAACCCTCCACTATGTCTCTGCTGTGCGTATCTGTGATAATTTCCCTGATTAGTAGTCCAACTCATATCTCTTTTACCTCCTTCTCTATATTTTCAAAAACTTCAAAAGCCAGGAACATTAATCACGCATCCCTGCCCATCTCTCAACCAAATCTCTGTAATGGCCACAACATTGTAGTTCCACATACTGATACATGTTCTATGTAAATCACCTTCCATCATAGTACTCCTTACATTCAAAAACACTCCATTTAAACTATATCTCTCATCATACCTGTTAATTTGATTTTGCCTGGCCATGCTTTCACTGATATCTACCTTCGCGTCCAATCCTTCACTTACTGACCTGGTGCTCAGAATCCCAGCCCCCTGCTAAACTAGTTTAAACCCTCACTAGTAGCATATTAGTTCCCTTCCAGTTCAGGTGAAACCTATCTCTCTTCTACAGGTCATCCCTTGCCCAGAAAAAAGGTTCTAATAATCCAAGCTGGAAACCCTGCCTCCTGCACCATCTCCTCAAGTCACTCATTTACTTATGTGTTATGCTATTCCCACCGGCACAAGCCCATGTTACCAGGAGAAATCGTGAAATTATTACCTTGGAGGTCCTTCTCTTCACCCTATTTCCTAACTCTATAAACTCAGTCAGTAGAACCTCTTCCCCTTTTTTGACAATGACATGGTGCCAATATGTATCACGACCTCTGGCTGTTCACCTTTCCCCTGCAGCCGCTCAGATACACCTGGACCCTAGCACCCAGGAGGCAACACAGCATCGTGGAGTCTCTTTTGTAGCCACAGTATCTCTAGTTTGTACTAACTAATAAGTCCCCTATCACTAATGCATTGCCTAACTGCCACAGGGAAACCACCATTGTTTCTTTATCTCGCTTCGAACTTAAAGGAATTTGTAGAATCAGGTACGGGCAAAAGTTTCCAAAAAGTGTTAGTGGACTCAAGCTGACTGCCTGAGAACCTCACTTAGAAACTGCTACACCCTTGACATTGAAGATCACGGAGATCAGGCCCACAGACCCGGTGTTGGATGGTGCAAATAGAAGGAGACCACACCGGTTTCTTACAGAGACCAAAGGCGAGCTGGTGGTGCGTTTATTGGCTGTAAGATACTGTCCCTTGTGTACATGGGAGACAGGAGGAAAGAGGGGGTATGAGACAGGGGAGTTACCGTAGACAGGGTCAGGGCCATAGCCATGACAGTTATTTCCTTCTGAGACCAAGCGCGAGTTCATGGTCCAGGGCTGAATTAGAGTCTCTCCTTCACTGTGATGATTCGGAAGAAATATGACATACTATTAGACCAGTACGAGATGAATGAATGAAAAAGGATCTGCTGCTTTCCCAACATATTTGACAAATAAACTTTTCTCAGGATTCCGGCCCGGTGCATGTATCAAATATAACCGAAGTCTCGATGCCAACAGGCATCAATCCTGATGAGGGTGGCAGAGTTTGTCATCAAAACATTGGTTGTAATCGGCACCGGTTACACGGCTGGAAGCCCAATATGAATAAATATTCTAATAGTACTTGCCTTGTGTGACTTTTCTTTCCTTTGAGCAGAGGAAGGTAAGAGTGATGTTTGAGATTTTAAAAAGTGGTGAAGGTCATAGGTGGATTAATAATAGGAAGTTTTTAATTGAAATCTGATGTTTCACATCCATGCAGAAGTGAGGCAATGCAGACGGAGTGTCTAAACAAGGCCAGGGGATGCATTGCAAATGGTGGAATGTGAAGAAACACAGAGGGCCAGAGTGACTCTGGAAAGCATGAGGACAGATCTCCAAAGGTAGGGGTTGAGTTTGATTGGTCAGTTAACAGATGGATGGAGACTTGCCTTTGTTTGATGATGGAATGAGAAGAATCACAGGGGGCCAGACGGACCCTGAAAAGCATTTAGACAAATCTCCATTGATAGGGGCTCAGTTCAGCTGGTCATTTCAAGTCTGCGTGGGGACTTGCCTTTGTTCATTGCAGGTACTGAATGCCAGAGAAGGTGGCTCTGCTGGGACTATAGAAGCACAAGTTGGGCCACACATGAAGCGCTGTATACAGTCCTGGTTATTACACCACAGGGATATACAGACAGACCAACATTAAAATTAGGATGAAGAATCCCCATTCTGCTGCACTAGCGCACTTCTCCATTCAATATTAGACAAGAATTCATTGGAACTCCAACTCCATATCCCCATATACCCACGGTAAACATTCAGCACTTTGTTTGTCAAGTACCCACCAACTGCTGTCAGAAAGGTATTCAATTCTACGTTCCCATCTACCTTAAGGGAGGAAAAAAAAGTTGCAAAGCCACAGGAATCATTAAGAAATCACTCTAACAGCACGTACCACGGGGCTTAATGACAACATTTATCGCACTGCTATGAGACTAGCACTATGTGATGAATGATTAGCCTCACAATCTGCCTCCTAAAGATCTTGCACCTTATGGTTTACCTTTCTCTGCAGATGTTATACTTTACTCTGCATTGGATTGTTTGTTTGACCCAGTATGCTAATACACCAACAAGTCGGGCGGCCTGTCCACATCTGACATTCTGTAACATTCAAGGGATAATTTTGAGTTAGGAAGTTGCTGACCCTTTAGGAACACAAGGTCATAATATAGTTAATCTTGAAGTACTTTGGGGAAACGTATCAGTAAAAAATAAAGCCATGAAATTGAATTTCAGGAAGTCAAGGTTTGTGCTGACGTGGCAAAGACCTCGGAAGGTTCACTAGAAGGAACTGCTTGACATTGAGTCAGTTGAGGGACAATGGCATCGATTCACTGCAGGAAATCTCCATGGCCAAGGTCAGGAGGAGCAATAAATCAATAGATAAACTATATGGATGAATAAATATATGTTCAAAAATGAAGAAAAGGCTGTTGTATAAAGAATACAGAAACAGAAAGTAATAAATTTTACCATTGGGGATATTAAAATATGCGAGCTACAGCCATGTGGGAAATTCGGATTGCCAATGGCAGGTTGAGAAGGATATTGTTGATAATGCCAAGACTGATCCCGAAAATTTTGTTAATACTGAAGTCATGAAAGAAACTGTAAGGAGGTACTTAGGTGCATTCAGTATAACAGTGACCTGTGAAGTTATGCTGTGGAAGACAGAGAGGATATTCCTAACTCGTATTTTTCCAAAGTGTTCACCTGTAGAGTCATCAACATGCTAGTAAGTGTAGCAAGAATTAAAGTTGCTTAAAGTGACTCCGATCTTAGAAAATGAGGTCCTGTCTCAGCTGAAAAGGCTGAAAGTTTATAAATCTCAGTGTCAGACAACATATATCCCAGGGTACTTAAAAATGTCTGTGATTAAAAATACAGGTACCTAACAAGTATTTTTCAAAATTCTGTGAAGATTGGTGAAATCCGTAAAGACATGAAATGGACTAACATTTTCCCAGAATATAAGAAGGGTGACCACACTGACCCTGGTAATTATGCTCCAGTAAGCTTAAGGTGTGACGTAGGTAAGAACAGGATACACTAATAAAGAACAAGTTTGAAAAGCGGCTGATAAGAACTGGCATGTTAAGAGAAAGCCAGCATGGGTTCAGAAAGGATAAGCACATCTTGCTAATACGCTGCAGTTCTATGAAGAGGCAACTAAAATTTATTACAACAATAGAGAGGTTGATATCATTTATTTGGACTTCCAGAAGGTTCTTGACACAGTACTCCAGAAGAGGTTAATAATCAAATTACAGGAGGTATGGATTGAGGTATGGGATGCGAATGTGAGCAGAATTGGCTCAGAAACAGAAAACAGAGAGTTATGGTGAGGGGATCGTATTCATCCTAGAAGATGTTAAAAGGGGGTTCCACAAGAACCATTCTTAGGGGCGCTGCTGTGTTTAATTAACATTAATGATTTGGATAAGCACAGAACAAATTTGCAGATGACACGAAATTAGAGTGATGGACTGATAACATTCAGGCACAGAATCAATACAGGTGGATCTAAACACAATCCGGATGTGGGCAGATAAATGGCAGATGAAGTTCAATGTAAGTAGTATTACATACAGGAAGTAGAATTACTGGATATAAATATACAATGGGGGTCCTCAGTCAGAAAGTGCATTGTATGAGAAAGATTTTGGCGTTCCAGAAGACATCACTATCAACATCTAGACAATGCATTGAAGCCATTCGGAAGGCTATTAGAATGTTGGGCTATATAATATGCTCAGAGGAGTTCTCGCGACATTCTCCTTAAGCTGTGTGATGCACTTGTGAAGATACACATTAAGCCTTGTGTACAATTTTGATTCCCATATTTTGTGAGGGATGTGAAGGCTCTGGAGAGAGTTCAGAGAAGGGTGACTAGACTCATTGCAGGATGTGAACTATGCAGAAAAACTGAGAGAATTACATATGTTCAGCCCACTCTGACGTAAAATGAGAAAAGATGCAATAAAAGTGTTCAGAATCATTTTGGGTGGAAGTAAGTTGGATGCCAGCTACTACTTCAAAATTAATGCTTCAACAAGGAAATAGGGCCACATGTGGAGACTGGTTAAAGGGAGATTTCAGACTAAAATCATGCAGACGTTCTGTACAAAGTGATTTGACAGATACAGAATAAAACCCACACTCTCACACTGTATCATAGACTGACCGGTAGAGAATCAACCCCACATTTACACAAGGCACCAGAAACTGACCAGCGGAGATTGACTCTTACACCCTCACTCTGTAGCAGAGACTAGGAGACAGACACAGGAGCAACATCTCAATCCTGCAGCCTACTTTCTGGCTGTCTGCCTAATTGCCTGTCTGTCTGTTAGTCGATCTCTCTCTCTCTCAGCTAACGTGTTATCTCACATTTGCCTTTTTTTCTCCTTTACCTGTTCATCTCCCTGTTTGGAGTACATTCTTTATTATTTAACCAGTTTGCCCATTCCTTTGCAGATTGAAATATTTCTTCTCAATTTCTTTTGACATTTGACAGAGTTGAGATGCCCATTAAAGACTGTGACTTCAGCAATATCACACACAAAATGCTGGAGGAGCTCAGCAGAATTTCTTGTGTTGACTTGGATTTCCAACATCTGCATATTTTCTCTTGATTTTATGTTAGCAATGTGCTCATTTCACCATTTCCATCCTAATTGCAGTCTCACTATTGTATCTTTGTTCAAATCTGTGGTTGTGGGTTTTGAATTGAATTGACTTTATAACTTACATCCTTCATTTACACGAGGAGTAAAAATCTCTATGTTACGTCTCCGTCTAAATGTGCAATTTATAGTAAGCATAGAGCATAGAATAGTACAGCATAGTACAGGCCATTCGGCCCACAATGTTGTGCCGACCCTCAAAGCCTGCCTTCCATTCAACTCCTCACCTTAAATTCCTCCATATACCTGTCCAGTGTGTACAACAGGACATTTGATATAGCATAGAAATACAATAGTACAATTGTCTCTCTCTCGGTGTGTGTGTGTGTGTGTGTGTGTGTGACTGAGTGAGTGAGAGAGAGAGAGAGAGAGAGAGAGAGAGAGAGATCGATCAAGAAGAAGCTGAAGTACTAAACAACATTTACAAAATGGGAAACTGTAGGGACAGAGGTAGAGATCGGTCTGTGTCGCTGGTGTCCGTTCAGAAATCAGTAATTAGCCAACAAAAAGACGAAATCTGTAAATGTCGCTGCTTCGTGACAAAACTCAGTCTTTGTAATTAAATCAACCGGCCTATTTTCACCAGAGACTCTGCAGAGGTGATGCCAAAGAATTTTTATGTATTTGTCTCCAATCGCCCGAATATTTACAATAGAGACAAAGATACTGAATGAAAGTGTTTGTTCAAGCAACTGTAACTGAGCAAGTCAGTGAGGTGTATAACCGTATCTCGGGAGACAGATCCTCTGTATAAATCGGGACCGCTTTGAATGCATCAGCTGTCTGCCGGAGCTGTGAACACAGGAGGAACAGAAATCACAGATTCTCACTGAAATGGTGTATCCAGTCATCTGGCGGATAGAAGACGTTTACTATCCTTTTATTTCAGCCTTTGGAATTCCCGGTAAGCCGCAGGGTCAGCTGCCGTGGGCGGATGTTGAAGTTTAATTCCAATGTTGTGATTGATTCTGCCGCCGGTTTAAACTCTCACATTCCAGTCCCGGTATTCCGCTTTTCAGGAATAGAGTGGAAACACCGGGACGACAGATGCTGGAATTTGGATCTAGAAACAAACCGCTGCAGGAATTTAGCGAATCCGCCGACATCGGTGGAACTGAGCTTGTCAGACAGTGTTCTTCCAGCGGTTTGTGATCAGTAATGGGATGTTCCGTCTCTGTGCGTTTGGTCTTGCAGCAGTTGCACTGCATTTACAAATATTGTGTTTATAGAGCCCGCGGAGATTATACTAACTGATCGTCTACATTTGCATGTGAGCGGATTTCTGAGTTAGGAGCAAGACTCAAACAAATGATTGGTAGTAACAATTTAGCAAATGTGTGGACTTTCGTGTTGTAGATCGAATCTACTGTCGATTTTAAATAAATGTCTGCGGTATGACTGAATGTAAACAGCTGATGGAAAACAGACTGAACTCATTGCAGAGACAATTAACAAAGCCGGCCTAGTGCTTCAGAGTGAAACGTTTCCCATCTGACAGACATCTGACTACGGCACCGAGTTTGCTGCTGGACGTTGAATTCCTCTCCCCTGCTTCCCTGTGATGGAATCAACGGGAGGCGTCATGTCTGTTTGTGAGGTTGTGTAACTTATTTTACTGTGTAAACTCATTCTCTGTCTCCACCAAACTGCTGCATTGGCTTCTGCTCAGTGTTTTCTCAACTTGCTGTTCCCTGTCTCTCTACCAGCGAACTTGGTGGCGATCGTGATCCTGTCCCGGGGAAAGTGCGGTCTCTCCAAATGTGTCACTCGCTACCTGGTGGGAATGGCAGCGGCCGATCTCCTGGTCGTTATCTCCGATCCGCTGATGAAGTGGACTGCTGTGATTTATTTTCCCCGATCATTCCTGCGAATCACTCCTGTGTGCAGATTCGACCTATGGTTGATTTTTGCGAGCACTGCGACCTCAGTCTGGCTGACTGTCGCTTTCACCGTCGATCGATTTGTGGCTATTTGCTGTGAGAAGCTGAAAGCAAAATATTGCACCGAGAGAACGGCGGCTGTGGTTATCGGGACAGTGAGTGTGCTGGCCTGTTTGGAGACTGTCCCCTGGGGCTTTATGTACGAGTCTGGAGAAATAATTGACGGTGTTCCCTGGGATTGTGTTATGACACTGAGCTTCACAAACTCTCCCTCATGGTCGGCATTTGAGGTGTTTCACCGCATATTCTACCCTTGCGTCCCTTTCATTCTGATGCTGCTGTTCAATATTCTGACTGTCAGGCGGATTCTAGCGGCCAGTCGAGCCCGCAGGGGGCTCCGGGGACAAAAGAGTGGAGAGAATGACAAGGACCGGGAGATGGAGAACCGACGCAAATCCATCGTTTTGCTCTTCAGCATCACCGGTAGTTTCATATTGTTGTGGGGAACACAGGTGGTATTTTCTATCTATAAACGGATTTCAATGAGTTTTGTTTATTCTGTCACGGATCCCCGTTACATCACAGACCACACATCGGGAATGCTGCAGATTCTCAGTTCCTGCACCAACATGTATATTTACTCCGTGACTCAGAGCAAATTCCGAGAGGAACTGAAGAATGTGCTGAAATACCCACTGAATCGGATTTTGAAACTGATGAAACGTTAGAAATAAATGCTGTAAAGTTTTACAATTCAGCTGCCTTCGTGCTCCCAATTCTATCCACCCACTTGTAGGTGAATGGAAACAATGTGATGAACAGAGTAACAAAACAAACACGAGAAAATCTGCAGATGCTCGAAATACAAAACAACTCACACAAAATCACATCCTGATGAAAGGTCTCGACTGGAAACGTCGACTGTTTACTATTTTCCTCACACAAGATGCTGAAGGAACTCAGCAGGCCAGGCAGCATTTATGGAAAAGAGTAAGTTGTCGATTTTTCCTGCCGAGACAGTTCACCAGATTCCTGTCAACTGTTTAATCTTTTCCATTTTGTGTGTGTTGCTTTAGAGTTACAAAACAACTGTTTATAGCTGAGCCCGACGGCATCACTGACCTCACCATCCCAGAAAAATCCCTTTTGCGCCTCACCTCTTGCCCTGTTAATTTGGAGCTTGAGGAGAACCTGTTTTCCCTGCTTCCCGGTTCTGACAAAACTGCCTGATCTTGCAGTTTACTTTCGTCTCTATCAACCACTCCTGCTCCCGTCAAAACCCGTCCTTTCCTTCACCTTCCTTTTTTCCTCCATCTCTAAATGTAGAGTCTCCCTCTCACTGCCAACTTGAACTGTCCTCCTGTAGGAGAATGCTCCTGTTTTACAATTGAAGACAGAGAACCGATCCGTTCACTTGTCTCTCTGTGAGAGATGGAGAGATAGAGAAAGCGAGCGCGAGGGCTGAAGGCGCGAAGGAGAGAGCGAGTGAGACATCGCGAGGAAAGGCGCGCGGGAGAGCACGTGAGGGAGAGAGCGCGACGGAGAGGGTGCCATGGATATGACGTTAGAGTGAGCGTGATGGAGAGGGCCTGGGGGAGAGCGTGCAGGCGATATTGAGCTCGAGGGAGAGCAACAGAAGGGGACATCGCGAGGGGGAGAGCGCACGAGGGAGTTGGTGGGAGGCAGAGAGCGCAAAGGAGAGCACGTGAGGGAGAGCGCGCGAGGGATAGGACACGAGGAAGATGTCGCGAGAGTGAGCGCAAGGGAGTGGGCGTGTGGAGAGACAGAGAATAGAATGAGAGAGGGAGCGAGAAAGTAAAGCAACAGAGACATCGTGAGGGAGAGGGAAAAGGAGGAAGGGAGGAAGGAAGGAAAGAAGCAAGGAAACCGGCTCTGTGACATTGCCGGATCTGCTGTGGTTCCACTCTTTCACAGAGATAGGCTTGTTTCGTGGATAAGTATTATTTCGAATTATGTATAGCTATACTGTAGACATCAGTTTTCTTTTTGTTCTATATCAAAATCGTACGAGTTCTAACAAATTCTGTGGTTTCAACACATGTCCAGTCTCCTTTGTTTGCGAATGCATAAGTAAATTGCCTGAGCTGAACCAAAGAAGAAGACAATGAATGAATTTTCAAACAATGTTCATTACAAACAGAAAGCACAAAAGTACACGGGGATGGAAAGATATGAATCACATGCAGCGAACACTATAACTGGGGCACAGACAGGAGTATGTGTGTGAATGAGTGAGATTGCAGGATGATGCGTTACCCCAATCATGCCATGGCCAAGGATGTCTCTGAGAAAGTAAGGGCCATTTTGAAAGGGCAGGAGGAACAGCCAGAGGTCATGTTCCTTATTAGAACTAACAACAGACAGACAAGGTCCTGCAAAAAGAATTTAAGGAGTAGGGCATAAAGTTAGGAAATAGTAACTCTTGGCTGGTGATTTCAGGATTATTTCAGGTGCCACATGCTTGCGAGGTAAGATATGGTACGTTGGTACACTTAAATTTCTGGCTAACAATTTGGTGCAGGAGGGAGGGCATCAGGAACACAGATCATTGGGCTTTCTTCCTGGATAACTGGGGCTGGTGTAACAGGGATTGGTTACAGTGAAGGGGAAGTAATATTCTCACAGGGAAGCTTGCTGTAGCCACCCTGACGATTTTTATCATGAGGCATGTGGAGGGGGTTTTGGGATCCAGACCTACCAGTCCGTAAGTAGCATTGAGCGGATGGGGTATTATTTGTTTGATGTGTTCAGGAAGGTTTCCAGAAACCATATGTAGACGGTCCACCAGGAAGGGAGACATACCTGACATATTGAGAAATTAACCTAGCAAGACGATTGGAGTTTAATTGGGAAAGTTCTATGAATCTTAATTCTGGAGGGTTTCAGATGATTATTGATAAAAATATGTTTGGACCTGCAGGTCAATGATTACAAATTTGTGGAAGAATTGGGCAGGTGTCATAGAGAGTTGTCTGGGAGCTGATGCTACTGGTTGTTACTGGATGGAGCTGATGTCAGCTGATGTCTGATACCGTGAAAGTCACATACAGCCCTGCCGGTCAGAATTTAGTAGTTCCCTGTTCCTATGAGGAGGGTAGAGAAGGACAAGGATGGTCAGGAACTTAGGATGATGAGAA
This sequence comes from Mobula birostris, assembly GCF_030028105.1. Classification (NCBI taxonomy): domain Eukaryota; kingdom Metazoa; phylum Chordata; class Chondrichthyes; order Myliobatiformes; family Myliobatidae; genus Mobula; species Mobula birostris. Next base: position 27,916,382 of record NC_092397.1, read on the forward strand.
ATATTGTATTTGTTTAAAAACGTAAGAGGAGTCAGAAGAGGAAGATGAAATTAGACAGGGTCTTGGAGGAACATACAGGAAGCAAGAACAAGTCACACAGCATATCAGGAGAGTGAAGAGTTATCAAGAAATGTCCTCATTCAGGAGTATCACTGAGAATCCCAAGGCATCTTATGCATACACAGAAAACAACAGTATAGTGGGGAGAGGACAGGACCACCCGAGTACAAAGGTGGGAGTTTATGCCCCGAGACAGAGTTAGCATGCGAGGTAGAAAATGAATACTGGTGATCACTAAGGAAAAGGACAAGGAGGAAAGCATGATGAGAAAGGCTGTATGGTATTATTCCCCAGCGTGTTGATACTAAAGAGGAAGTGCTGTTGGGTCTCAAATCATTTTGATGGGTAAGTCCTTTGGGGGAGTTTAGTACATTGGGAGACCCAGACCACATGCAGTTAAATGTGATGTTAAACTGCCGGCACCGTACTGTAAGAACAAAGATTGTAACAACATCTGTTTAACAACCGTTAAACACTAGGACAACCACAGCATTTCAATGACAAAGAGCTGTACAACAGTGATAATGGACTTCAATTCATGGACAGTATCTATCCCCCAATCCCACTGGACATCTTTCAGGATGTAACAGAGAGTTGAAAAAGAGAACATTGAATGATGTGTGCTTCAATTTCCAAAGATTTTTGAAATGCCAGTAGCAGGAGGAACAGAAATGTAGGCAGGTTCTGGAAAGTAGTGAAAACAACAGAGTAGTGTCTGACTGTAATTTCCCCAACATTTGCTCGGATTGTCTTATCATAGAGGCCCCGAGGAGTGGAATTTGTTGGCATCGTGGAAATATTTCCCAGCATTTGCAGCCTATACTATGTCAGTTTGTGCAGATTTAGCATGTGATCTAAAACTTTGACAATGTTCTCTGGAAAACACAGGGGCTTATATTGATGATCTAGTTGTAGGGAATGACACGTGGGAAGAGCATATTGCAATGGTAGAAAAACTGTTTGAAAGGTTGTCCAAGGCTAATCTTACTGTGAACCTTGCTAAAAGTGAGTTTGGTCATGCCACAGTTACATATCTGGGTTATGCAGTAGGCCAAGGCCAACTGGCTGCTGTACAGGACAAGGTTCAAGCTATTGCTGAGGTTCCCGTTCCAACTGGCAAGAAAGCTTTTGGAATGTTTTTAGTAATGGTTGAGTATTATCGTAAGTTTTGCAAGAACGTTGCTGACATCATTCTCTCCCTAATGAAATTACTTGGGAAGAGTGAAAGATTTGTATGGAATGATCCTTGCCAAGAGGAATTTGAACATCTGAAAGCCATCCTGTGTTATCATCCTCTGCTCAAAGCACCTGATTTTTCAAAACCATTCTCTATAGCAACAGACACTAGTGACGAAGCTGCTGGGGCAGTATTGTTACAGAAAGGTGTGGATGACATTGAACACCCAGTAGCTTATTCCTCAAAGAAATTTAATGTGCATTAGGAAAATTATTCCACTGTTGAAAAGGAATTGCTAGCACTTATTCTGGCATTTTGAAGACTCTGTTTGTCCTGCCCAGAGACCACTTGTGGTTTACACGGATCACAATCCGTTGGTGTTTCGAACTAAGATGAAGGATAGGAATAGAAGGTTATTAAATTGGACTCTGATATTGCAAGAATATGACCTGACAATGAAACATGTGAAAGGTACTGACAACATTATAGCTGATAGTTTATCTAGATGTTAAGTTAGAAATTCTACACGTTTTTGCTCTGTTATCTGTTGATTATACATGTTTCAAACTTTATCATTTTCAGTTAAAGGAAAATTTTGCGAGAGAGAGAGAGAGAGAGAAGAGAGAGAGAGAGAAAGTGAGTTGTGGAACAAAGGCACCTTGTTAAAAAGAGAGAGAAAGAAAGAGAGAGAGGCAAGGACTGCTCACAGCTTGTTTATACTTTCTACAAGGATACTAGCAGCATCCATGTTCTTACAGAGAGAGAAGGGAGGAGCTGCTTTATGGACAGTTGGTATTCAGCGTGGTGAGATAAATAGAAGGTCAGCTGTTAGACCTACAGACACATGCTTTTGGACACTGAATGAGCTTTGTTGTGCCCACAGAAAAGTTGGGTTTTGGAGGATTGATCAGGCGGATCGATCAGTGGCTCTAGCAGTGCACAAAGGGTGTGACCGGTGGGGAGTTATTCGTGTGCCACCCTTGCTGGGTTGACAATTCCACCACAGAAGAACGGTCTGAGTTTGTTGTGGTCACAGTCAGTGACTTCTAAAGGATTTCCGAGGACAACAGGAAGATTGACGGCGTCAGCTCACCTGAAGACTCAGACTTCTCCCTCTCTCTCGCTCCATCACTACTCAACTCAATACCACGAACTGAACTTTACTCTCTATTTACCCCTATCTATTTATACTATCTATTTACCCCTAGACTTGATGAAGCTTGTTTTTCATATATTTCCACATTTACTTATACATATATATATATATATATATATATATATATAAGCACTGCTAACCTGTTTGATTTATCTGCACTTATATTACTGAATTACTTAGTAACTAATATATACCATTAGTTATTTGCAATACTGGATTCCAAAGTGTTTTCCATTTCTGCTGGTTCTTTAACGCATCACGGGGTACGTGACAATAGATATATTGTATGTGCAGAGTAAGTAATTTCATATATTCCTTTCCATTCTAAAATTAAAGGACATAATTTTGTGGTGAAATTTGCTGACATGGATTAACAATCTTTTGACTGACTGGAAACAGACCAAGGGAGTTTCTTCTCTTCTCTGTGGCAGACATTTACTCTTGGGCCAGTGAAGGGATCGGAGTTTTGAAACAGCTGCTCACAATCCACATGTCACCTGGCCAAGTTAACTACATTTAGACACTCCAAGTTCACAGACGGCAGGGAGCTGGGAATAGAATTTAAGAACAGATCGATGGAGAGATACTGAGCAATTATGCAATAGGTTAGTTTAGGCATACCTGGAGTACTGTGTTTGTGAAACAAATCTGCATCCCCTGTTCACTCACCTGTCGATCTGTTAACTTCCTGAATCCAGCCCGGCAGAGGTACCGTCGTCATCTCCTAACAATTCACCTTCATTCCATGTCTTTTCGTTATCATTTCCCTGGTCAGTGATGCCATCTCTCCCTGACCGGCTTACCTTTGGCAAAAGTATATTCACCGGGAAGCACAGGAAAGACACTCCAGTGGTGGCACTCATCTCACGCACAATGGACAATAATGGTGTTTCTTAGCGTCAATCACACCAGGCACAGGACTTCTCTGAAGGAATTCCTCACACCTGTTCTTTGGGCTCAAACATCTTCAACTGTATCCTCAATGACTTTTCTTTCACTGCAACATTTGAAGAGTGATATCACAAACACGAGGAAATCTTGAGATGCTGGAAATCCAATTTAAACCCACACAAAATGTTGGAGGAACTCAGCAAGTGGATCAGACGCTATCTGTGTAAAGTTACTATTGTATATGGAGCAGATCGCTCGGCTGTTTTTTTTAAATGCAAAGTGATGTGTGTTTTCAGCATTGTCAGTTTTGGTTTCCAAGTTCATTGTCTCCAGCATGTTCTTCAATTTTTGACACAATCTGATTGAAACATATAAGATTATTAAGGTATTGGACATACTGGAGGCAGGAAGCATGTTCCCGCTGATGGGCGAGTCCAGAACCAGAGGCCACAGTTTAAGAATAAGGGGTAGGCTATTTAGAATGGAGTTGAGGAAAAATTTTTTCACCCAGAGCATTGTGGATATGTGGAATGCTCTGCCCCAGAAGGCAGTGGAGGCCATGTCGCTGAATACTTTCAATAAGGAGATGGATAGAGCTCTTAAAGATAGCAGAATCAAAGGTTATGGGGATAAGGCAGGAACTGGATACTGATTGATGATCAGCCATGATCACAGTGAATGGCAGTGCTGGCTTGAAGGGCTGAAGGGCCTACTCTTGCACCTATTGTCTAATCCAAACAGCACCAGCCTGTCACACTTCCCAAACCCCACACACCACCAGCACAGTTTGTGGCTGGACTTGTACTGACCAGGACTTAGTCCCTCTCCTTCCAAAAACATCTAATAATAAAGCCCTGCACTCCGGCCGCTCAAATCTACAACAACACTGAGCCTTGGAATCTCTACTTCAGGCTAATCAAGGTTGTTTGTTGTTTAACAGAACTACTGTCACAGCAATTCCTACACGCATTCGTAATGTGAATTCTGTCTGCGGAAAACACCTGTTGATCGTATCTGATCCCGGGACCTCTATATCCAATAATGCTGAACTAACAGAATTATTTTGTGCCATTCTGATGGCAGTTTTTCAACTGATAAACCTTGTCTCTCCAGGGATTCGGTGTAGCCTGCCGAACGTTCCCAGAGTTTCTTAGTCTTCCCGTTCAAATTAAATAAATTCGTAGAATCAAGCAGAGGGCAAAAGTCACGAAGAGCGTCAGTGGATTCGGTCTGATTGTCTGAGAATTTTGCTTATAAACTGCTACACCCTGACACAAGATCTCAGACAGCAGACCCATAGACCATGGAGTAGATCATGAGAATAGAAAGAAACTGCACCAGTTTCCTTCTAAAGACCATTGGGCACTAGATGCCGTCCCTTCTGATCATGGAATATAGAAAGAAACTTCGAACTACAGTACAGGACAAGACGGTTTACCACAATGTCGTGTGGAACCAACTGAAAACTATATCAATAAATCTCCATGAAGTGATCGCTCCGACCCACACAATGTCATTATCCCAGGCTGCAGATTGTGAGCATCCTCCACCCTCTAAGCAAACAACTTAACCCTCATATCTCCTCTGAATCTACACCCTCTCACCTCCAATGCATGCCCTCTGTTACTGGAGATTTCTATCCTGGGAAAAAGAAACTCCATCTCTGCTCGATCTGCGCCTCACATAATCTTACAAACCTCTATCAGATCTGCCCTCAGCCTCCACCGATCCAAAGAAAATAACCCAACTTTGTCAAGCCTCTCATAATAACCTGTCCCCTAAACCAGGCAGCAACCTGGCAAACCTCTTCTGCACCCTCTACACTACCTCAGCATTATTCCTATATTGGGGCGAGCATAACTGTATGTAATGCTTCAGATGCGGCATAACCAGGGTCTTTTTAAATTACCTCGTGACATTTGAATTCAAGGCCTCAAATAATAAAACAAGCAGTCTATAAGCATTGTCAACCACATGATCAACCTGTGCAGCCACTTTGAAGGAGCTATAAATGTGGGCCCCAAGATCATGCCATAAACTGATTACTGTCTCCTTGCACTTGTCTAACCATTTATTTGGGCTGAACTCCATCTGACGTTTCTCTGCCCATATCTGCAACTGATCGAAATTACCCAGAAGCCATAGCACAGATCACTGCAGAATACTGCTGACCACAGACCTCGAGCTCCAGGCAGGCGAGGTTGTTGTCCTTCTTGGATGCGAGGAAGGGGAAGAAACGGCAGTTTGAGGCGTAAATCCGGTGGAGAATGAAGTGTAGGAGAGGTCCATGGCAGACGGTGGAGAGTCCCGGAGTGGTGGCAGAGAGACGGACAGGGCCCGTAGGTATCTCCGCATGGCAGCGAGCGTGGCGCGGAGAATCCTGCGGGAGCAGCGGAACAAGCAGTGGTCAATGAAACGGAGGTACCTGGGATCCTTGCTGGGCCCGAACTGGGAGGCCTGGAACCGGAGCTGGAATCCCTGCGGTAACAGATGGTGGCGGAGACACGCTCCCAGGAAGGAGCCGCGGCTGTGGTAGCGGGTCTGAGTCAGGATGTGGTCGAAGAGTCGGAGAGAGGCAGAGATCACAGAGGGAGCAGTGAGAGAGGGTCTCACTGAACTCCTGTCAAAGAGAGGATTTAAACTTCTTCACGGTAGGCATACCTTGAAGAGAGTTCGCAGCGGAGTAGCAAATCATAAACACAAAATAATCTGCAGATGCTGTTGTCAAAGGAACACTCACAATGCACTGGAGGAACTCAGCAGGTCAGTCAGCATCAGGTGAAAAGATTAGTCGACGTTTCGGGTCGAAACCCTTTGTCAGGACTGAAGGAAGAACTTTGGGGAGGGTTTGAAGAATACTGGTAGTTGAAAAAAAACAGTAATTTGAAAGACAAAGGGGAGGGGGAGGGGAGGCAGGGAGGTGATTAGCAGGAGAACAATGCGCAGTAGTAGAAGGAGGCGGAACTATGAGGGAGGTGACGCGAAATAGGGATAGAGGATGGGAGAGGGGAGGGAATTTCTGGAAGTTGGAGAATTCTATGTTAATACCAAGGGGCTGGAGACTACCTAGACGGTATATGAGGTTTTACTCCTCCAACCTGAGTTTAGCCTCATCATGGCAGTAGAGGAGGCCAGGTATTGACATATCTGAATGGGACTGGGAAGCAGAGTTGAAGTGGATGGCTACCGGGAGATCCTGTCTGTTGTGGCGGACGGAGTGGAGGTGCTCGACGAAGCGGTCCCCCAATCTCTGTCGGGTTTCACCGATGTAGAGGAGGCCGCACCGGGAGCACCGGATGCAATAGATGACCCCAACAGATTCAAAAGGGAAATGTTACCTCACCTGGAAGGACTGTTTGGGGCCCTGAATGTTGGCAAGAGAGGAGGTGTTGGGACAGGTGTAGTACTTACGCTTACAGGGATAAGTGCCGGGTGGGAGATCCGTGGGGATGGACGTGCAGATAAGTGAGTTGCGGAGGGATCGATCCCTGTGGAAAGCGGAGAGGGGTGGAGAGGTAAAGATGTGCTTAGTGGTTCTTAGTGCTTAGCCTGTTCCTAATATTGTACTGCAGGGGTCAAGACATTTTCCTCCCTGTTACAATCACATGAGAGATGTAAAGGATGAGAAAAGAATAAGCCGTTGAAGGACCTTTGAGAAACAGAATGAGATCATGCGAATGAAAATAGTGTAACACCAGACAACAGATGACAGATGCTGGAGATAAAGGACTTGAATACTGAATTCAGCCGACCCAGTCCTTCACACGCATATTGTAGTGTTTTAGTCACACCAATAGAGGGCATGGATCCCATCAAGTCCAAGTCAGTACTCTGGAGCGAAATCCATTCCCCCTCCAGACAGCTTGCAAGCCATATCCTTCAACTGCCAATGCTATTTCCATTTGAAATCACATCTACTTCCAACAACCTAAAACATCAGATTCCTGGACTTGATCTTGCTGTATCAAAAAGTTCTTCATTTACATCCTTTATTGGTTGCCCAAAACCTCAAATCCATCTCACCTAAGTCAGAAGTAAATTTATTTGTCTTACCTAATGGCTAGATATTAGATTAGATTATGAGGACACTCAGTCCTCGTTCACTGTCATTTAGAAATGCACGCATTGAGAAATGGTACAATGTTCCCCTAGTATGATGTCACCGAAACACAGGACAGACCAAGACTAAAACTGACAAAAAACACATAATTATAACATATAGTTACAACAGTGCAAAAGAATACCGTAATTTGATAAAGAGCAGACCATGGGCATGGTAAAAATAAAAGTCTCAAAGTCCCGATAGCCCCAACATCTCACGCGGACGGTAGAAGGGAGAAACTCTCCCTGCCATGAGCCTCCAGTGCCCCAACTTGTCGATGCAGCATCCTGGAAACACCCGACCACAGCTGACTCTGAATCCGTCCGAAAACTTGGAGCCCCCGACCAGCCCTCCGACACCAAGCACTGTCTCTGCCGAGTGCTTCGACCCTGCCCCGCCCGCCGAGCAACAGCAAAGCCAAGGACTCGGGGCCTTCCCCTCCGGAGATTTCAGATCACACAGTAGCAGCGGCAGCGAAACAGGTAGTTCAGAAGTTTCACCAGATGTTCCTCCGTGCTCTCATGTCTGCCTCCATCAAATCAGAATTGTGCACGGCACCCTACTTGATAGATAACAGATATTCATCACGGAGTGGCTGCTGTGCATTGCGTCGCATCGCCATTTTCTCCTCTCCAATTTAACATCAATATATCAAATGGAGCCTGGACAATGATACAATGTCTGCCTTAGGATTTGAGTGCAAGATTGCTCACTTCCACTCTGGCTCCTCTATCCCGATTTCACATCACTTCCCTCATAGTTCCGCCTCCTTCTACTACTGCGCATTGTTCTCCTGCCAATCACCTCCCTGCTTCCCCTCCCCCACCCCTTCGTCTTTCATATTACTGTTTTGTTCAACTACCAGCATTCTTCAAACCCTCCCCACAGTTCTTCCTTCAGTCCTGACGAAGGGTTTCGACCCGAAACGTGCACTAATCTTTTCAACTGATGCTGACTGACCTGCTGCGTTCCTCCAGCACATTGTGAGTCTTCCTAAGAGTACCGTCTGTGGTCCTATCCACCTGGGGGCAAACCCCGGCCTTTCTGGCAACACCCTCACCATAACTTGGTCGCCGGGCTGTGGAAAAACCATCCCCTCTCCCTCTGGCTCCTTTTGATCAGCGATTCACTGTTGTTGTTTCGCTCGGTCCTTTAATACTTTAAATTGGTTTCAAAGGTCTTTCATGTATTGGGTCATTCTATCCCTGATTGCCCCAGGCTCCCCGCAACCCATAATTACCCCATAAGGGAGTCGCATTGCTCACCCCATCAATAATTCGTAGGGGCTGAGACCCAAAGTGCAGTTCAGGGTTGCGTGCAATCTCATCAAGATTCCTGGTAATACATCAACCCATGTCTTTCCTGTCTCAGCTATAGCTTTGGCTAACGCATTCTTGATTGCTCGGTTCATCCTTTCTACCATCTCTGAACTCTGGGGGGTGGTAGGGTATGTGGAACCGTTGTCGAATCCCTAGTAGTTGGCACATTTCCTTCATCACTTTCCCCGTGAAATGTGCTCCCTGATCTGAATCCACCTGAACTGGGGTTCCCCAGCTTGGGAGGATTTCCTGAACTAGGATCCATGCAGCAGTGTGGGCGGTGCAGTCACTTGTTGGGAAAGCCTCTACCCACCGAGTGAAGTGATCCATAATTACCAGACAGTAGCTTTTCCCCCGGCTTTTTAGCAGGTGCCCTGTGAAGTCTATCTGGATGTTTTTCCAGGGTCCCCTCGGCCGAGGCTGATTTGCCAGCTGTAGCTTTCTGCCCTTACCAGGGTTATGCTGGGCACAAATGATACAACGGCGGCAGAATTTCTCAACATCCCCACCCATCCCTGGCCACCACCAGTCCTGCTGGAGGGTTGTGATCATGCTCTGCCTTCCCTCATGCATCGCCCCATGATAAAACTTTAGTAGTATCTGTCTAATACAGGGTGGGTCCATCGCGACTATTTCCTCCCCGTGTGTCCAGCACCCATCTGATCCCTCCTTTGCTCCTTTTCTCGTCCATTTTTCCTTCTCTTCAGCCTCTACCTCTTCATATAATTTTACTAAGCTAGCTTCTGTCATTTCCTCCTGCACACTTGCAATTTCAGTTGCCTCTTGCCCCCTGCTGCCTTATTCGCAGCAATGTCTGCCCTCAGAGGAACTGGGAAAACTTTATATTCTGGAGTGGCCGCAGTCTCTCTGAGTATCCCCTGGTGTTTTTGTTCCTTCGCTTTTCCCTGAGCAGCAGTCAGTGTGTCAGTTTGTATAGGGTCCTGCTTAGGGGGTTTATACAGACCCTCCTCTATTTTAACTGGGATTATCTTCACCTGCCCACAATCTTGCTTGTCTCTAGCCCACACTGCTGGGAACTGTTGACAAGGTAACCCATAGACACCATCCTGGCTCCAGTCTCTAATGATCAGGGCAGCTGCGCCTCAGCTCGCCAGGCCGTGTATTCTGTTGGTTGTGCGCGTTCACTGCCCCTGACTCGTCCATATTATTTCCCCCTTTCCCGAATCTACAAAAGCTCCTGCTTCCCTCAGGATGTCTATTCCAAGGATTGTGCCCTCATTATTTGGACATACCCAGAAATACACTGGAAGCTGCACTCCCCCGATTTCTAGTACCTGCAATTCCCTTCTTTCTGCTTTTACTGTTTTCCCTCCTACATCCCTGATATAACTGGCCTGTCCGGTTGCTGGTAATGGTAAGTTTGTTATCGATACCGATGCCCCTGTGTCCACTAACATATCGCATTGCCAACCCCTAACAATGCCGTTGTGTACATCCGCGGGTCACCAGCGCTGGCAGGGCAGCCCACTGCCACATCTTTTTCTGTCTTAAGAGGCACTGTTACTAGCTCTTTTATCTGATCGACAGTCAGACTGGTTGCTGATGGGGTGAGTGACTGGGTATCTGCCGTGACCGTCGCCTGGGTTTTCCCCCTCCCTTTTGGACACCGGCTCCAGCCATGCCCCGACAGGGCACAGCTGTAGCATATCAACTCCTTCACTGCCTTATACTTGGTCCGGCAGTCCTTTGCTGGGTGCCCTGGCTGCCGGCAAGCAAAACAAGCCCTCTGGGACATCACAGCAGCTGCATCCACTATACCCACTTTACGATTTCTCTTGCCTTTTCTATGGTCTATCTCACTGGCCCACGAAACTATCTCAGAGTAGTTGGACCCTACCGTTATGCTTGAATCTAAAACTTCCCGGTGGGCTGAGCTCAGGCCTTCCTTCGGCATTTTTAGGAATCCTGGGTCGTCCCTCCCTGGGTTATCCAACCCTGAATACTCCTCGTACACTCGGTATTTACGTTCTGCATAATCCATGGCTGTCTCGTCAGCCCTCTGGGTCACTGCCATTATCGTTCCCCAGCTACTCTCACCTCCCCCCAGCCACTGCCTCACTTCCCCTTTAAAAGAGCGATATCTTTCTTCATCACTGGCGCTCCCGGTAGTTGTCCATGTACCATCCTGCACCCTCTGGGCCACCCTGTCCCACGTATTCCTCGGGCACTTGGCTTTCACTAACACATGTACATCTTTAAGGTGCATCTGGTGAATTTCAACCATTTCCTCGAGTTTGCGCCAGAACTCTGAATTCCCACAGGCGACTTTAAGTGAGGGCAACTTGGACAAAATGCTCTGTTTGTCCCCGGGGGTGAAGGGCTTATGAATAGTCATAATCAAGGTCAAGGGCTGGCTCGGATCATCAGAGTTCTCAACCTGATGTTGACTGACTTCAATAGGTGCCATTCTGGTTGATCTCTCTGGGTAAAACCTCTCCCTGAGATATCTCCATACTAATTCCCACACTACGCAAAATATAAAACTGCAGAGTATGTACTCCACAATCTGCCAATTTTGAGTACCCGAACTCATGAGGCCTGCTGTATTCCCTCGCATCACACTTGCAAACGCATACACTAAAATGCAGCTCCCCGAATGAGAATACACGCCCCCACTCTGGCGTCTCGAACCATACCGTTGGTTAACACCTTTCGCAACTGGTGGTTCAAGTCTCACCAAGTTAACCAAGTTAACATGCAAAGGTTCCTCACTTATATAAACACACATGCACATGCACACACTACTTTAATATCTACCAGTTCAGCTCTCCACTTTCGTCATACCTCGTGTTCCCGTGCGTCCGCCGACCGAACAGATCCAAGTGTGAGTGTTATTTTAGAAAAATACTCACCAACTTAGACTGCTAGGAACGCTGGCCACTAGACAGATCACGAAGTATCCCACTCCTGACACCAAATGTTGTATCGTGTGTGAAATCACCGGACAGACAGAGTCACTGGTAGATACAAAGCAGCTTCTTTATTCAACACAACAAGGTACAGCAGGCATCTTACGGATGGAGACGCTTTCCGTAGAAAGGTCTGCTAGCCTAATGTGGGCTCGATATTTATATACTTTATACTTTATTGTCGCCAAACAATTGGTACTAGAACGTACAATCATCACAGCGATATTTGTTTCTGCGCTTCACACTCCCTGGATTACAAATATTAAAAATAGTTAAAATTTGTAAATATTAAAAATTTAAATTATAAAACATAAATAGAAAGTAGAAAATGGGAAGAAAGGTAGTGCAAAAAAACCAAGAGGCAGGTCCAGATATTTGGAGGGTACAGCCCAGATCCAGGTCAGGATCCGTTCAGCAGTCTTATCACAGTTGGAAAGAAGCTGTTCCCAAATCTGGCCGTACGAGTCTTCAAACTCCTGAACCTTCTCCCGGAGGGAAGAAGGACGAAAAGTGTGTTGGCTGGGTGGGTTGAGTCCTTGATTAACCTGGCAGCACGGCTCCAACAGCGTGCGGTGTAAAGTGAGTCCACGGACGGAAGATTGGTTTGTGTGATGTGCTGCGCCGTGTTCACAATCTTCTGCAGCTTCTTTCGGTCTTGGACAGGACAACTTCCATACCAGGTTGTGATGCACCCTGGAAGAATGCTTTCTACGGTGCATCTATAAAAATTCATGAGGGTTTTAGGGGACAGGCCAAATTTCTTTAGTTTTCTCAGGAAGTAAAGGCGCTGGTGGGCCTTCTTGGCAGTGAACTCTGCTTGGTTGACCAAGTCAGGTCATTTATGATATTGACCCCGAGGAACTTAAAGCTTAAATATGCTAAACACAAAGGCAATCGCTACTTGAAAAGTTGCAGACAATGCATAGGCAATGCTTCCTTTTGAAGCTACATACAAAATATCACACCATTCTTTCCTCCTGACGCCAATATATCTGGGTTGGTATCCACAGCCTTTAGGATTTACTTGGCATTTTGCGTGCTAACATAGAAGACAATTAATATTTATAATGTATAGATAATACTGTCTTTGAAACTGCAGCATTAGGTCAAACTATGGCGCCAGAAGCATCTGGTATTTACACCTTTTAGGAAGCTCATTGTGGTGGACTCAATCCACAGTCCTTTGTCAAACAGTTAAAATAGAAATCTGGTGGCCAAAGTCATTTTAGTGTAAACATATCATCTACCCAAAAAAAAACTCACTCTAACAGCATGAATACTTTTTATCGGCACTTTACATGTAGGGACAGTGATGGTGAAAGGGGGAGGGAAAGAGACCTGGGGAGGAGTGGTCTCAAGATCCTCAGGTGTTCCTCCCAATGGGATAAAGCACAAAGAGGGGAAATATCAAAGAGAGATGAGAATGGAACTGTGATTGTCATGAGAGATTTAATCAGAAGCAGATTAGGGTAGCGCTGCATTGAGTACCTTTGCTCTGTGAGCTGCTACAACCACGATCTGCTGGTGACAACCCATTCCAATTGAGTTTCCCATTCACATACCGACATATCGGTCCCTTACAGCTGTCATAACCAGTGGTGGGGTAGTAATGGGACAAGCTCCCACTTCCCATCAAATGCTGACAATGGTGTGCGCCTCAAATTGCCTCTGTCAATCAAGTCCAGCTCCTGGCTTTTACATATGGGTTCGCTACTACACCCAATGAACTGTTTCTAGTGCCAGGGGAAGGTGCAAATGGGTTTACTGGCGTCATATAACGAACCGCTATGGGCAGATGGGGCTCCTCAGCCATACTTGGGCTCAAGTGGAAGAAAAATTCTGATCTCAAACCTCCACTGGCCTGTGGCTAGACCCATTCATGGGGAGACTTCGGGAGTAAACCCTGAGGAAGAATCCGGAGCTGGATTCCCTGTTGGTCCTGTGTTCAATGCAGACTGGCAATCCAGCAACACCGCTGGTGCCTGACTGCATCGATCTCCGCCGTTGATTTGGATTCATCAGCTGTGTGGAGAGCAGGGGCCCCTGCATGGGCAACTGCTTGCTTTACATATCACACTTCCCTGACTTGTATATTGACGTTGACACTAGGGTGCAATATCCATGGTCAATCCTGACCAGCGGAGGGCCATGATCAACATGTCTGTAGAGGGCCGCCTCTCCCGCTACAGTGAGGCCGAGTACAGGTTGAACAAGCAACGCCTCATATTCTGACAGTGTAGCCTCCAATCTCGATGGCATGAACATTGATTTCTCCAAATTCAAGAATAACTACCTCTTGTTTCCACAACCCACCCCGACCTTTCTTCTGACTTTTCACCCATTCTGATGACCAATTAACCCCTTCACCTCTCCTCATGCACCCTCATGACCTGCCCATCAACTCTGTCTGGTTCTCCACCTTCTCCGTGTCATCCCATGGTCTAACATTCTCTCCTATTAGATTTCTTTCTCTTCATCTCTTTGCCTTTTCTGCCTGTCACCCAGCTCCTCACATCATCATCCCTCCACAAACCACACGTTCCCCACCCCTCACTTGTCCTCCTCCCCCTCCCCCACCACCGTATTCTGGCTTTTGTCCCTTTCTTTCTAATCCCGATGAAGGTTCTCAGCCCGAAATGTTGACGGTTTGATGAGTTCCTCCAGCATTTTCTGTATGTTTGCTTCAGTCTGTGTATTGATTAAGCTAATCAAACTGGTACAGTGGAAGAGGAATTTGTGGAATGGTCAGAGACAGTTTCTTACAGCACGAACGGGCTATTTCAGATGTAATCTGTGTAATTGAGGTGGGATTACAGAGAGATCTTGTGGTGAAGGATCCCTGAAGAAGTGATCACAATGTGGGAGATCTCCAGACCACAGATTGAGGGTGAACAGCAGGGTCAGAACCAGTGTCCTCACCCTAATTAAAGGCAATTTCAGAGACGTGACTGTGGAGTTGTCTGGCGCAGATGGGGTAAATAGGCTCAGGGACAGGTCAGTAATGAGCAGTGGCAGATGTTCAAGGAGACTGTTCGTAACACTCAGCAACGTTGATCTCGATTAGACAGAGGGATCGCAGAGAGCAAAGAACATTCTGTGGTCAAAGGAGGCAGACAAGAGGATCAGGATTTTTTCAGGAACCAGTGATGAGACAAAATCTAAAACTAACAAGGAAAAAGCAGAGAGGTTAACTCCAATAATTTGCATTAGTGTTCACAGTGGGGGCACAGCAAACATCCCACAGATATCTCATGGTGAAATTTCAACATTGTGCCATAATGTGTAACAATCACCATCACTAGGGAAAAAAACTAATGGGACTAAAAGCAAACGTTACTTGGTCTCAATGACCTGCACTGGAGGCTTTCACAGGAAGTCTGGAGAGAAAGTAGATACATTGAAGTCTGTCAAAACTCACTGTTACAGAAAGGTCCCAGTGGAGTTGAAAACCATTGTTGAAGAAGGGTGGAAGATGAAAAGCAGGTAACTGTAGTCCAGTTAACTTCACTTCAGGTACTGGAGTCTATAATCTATGAAGAAATAATGTCATTTAGAAAAGTTTAATGTCATTGAATTAAGTCACCAGGGTTCACAGTCAAATTCACACAGCACAGAAACGAGCCATTCAGCTCAAATGGTCCACGCTGACCAAAGGTCCCATCTGAGCTCGTGGTCTGTAACCCCCTCACCACCACATTATGAGCACGGTTATCCTCCTCCTTCTCCCATTTCCTTCCATTTGACCCATATCCTTCAAAACCTTTCCTTTCCATCTACCTGCCCAAGTGCATTTTCAATGTACCTGACTCAACCACTCCCCATAGCAGTTCATTCCATTTACTGATCAGTCTGTGTGTGGAAAAGTTGCCCTTCAGGTCCTTATTAAATCTCATCTTAAACCAATACCTTCCAGTTCTTGATTTTCCAACACTGACAAAAAGACTGTTCTCTTTGACCCAACCCTGGTCCTTCATGAATTTATACGCCTCTGCAATATCAGCACTCTTTCTCACACATTCCAGAGAAAAGTATCTAAAATCCTTTCCACAGATCTCCTCTGCACTCTTTCCAGCTTAATGCTGTCTGTCATACGGCAGGGTGACCAAAACAAACAATTCTGGTCGCCAGTGAATCTTCTCAGCTCCAGGGTGGACAAGGTCAATTGTGTAATAAGGACACATTTGAGTAAAAACACTGACACTGTATACCAAGCACACTGAGCTGCCAGAGCACAGCACCGGCCAGTGAGGACACAGACCAGTACAACACCCGGCTCTCTACTACAAAATTCAAAGTTGAAAGTAAATGTATTATCAAAAATACACTTGTGTCACCGTATACAACGCTGAGATTAGTTTTCTTGTGGGCATACTACCAGTTTGTTAGAGCGGTAGGGGAGGATGAAACTAATTTGGCGGGGGTGGGTCGTAGAAACCAGAGTGGAGGCACTCAGGATAGGAGGGAAGGGAAAAGAGCAAAGATAGCATGCAATTACACTGTCAGATGATAGGACATCACCACAGCCAGCAGGGTGAGTATCAGTGCATGAGGGATGCAGAATCAAAGGGTAGCGATACTGTACTCAGAGTGTTATATCTCTATCCACAGAGTATAAGAAATAAGGTGGGTGATCTTATTGCCCTATTACAGATTGTCAGATATGATGTCATGGCCACCGCTGTGTCGTGGCAGAAGGATGCTTGCAGTTGGGAGCTGAATGTCCAAGGTTACATGTTGTATCAGAGAGATAGGAAGGTAGGCAGAGGGGGTGGCATCAATTCAGTAGAAAGATGTGATATAGGATCAGAAGATGCTGTATCATTCTGCATTGAGTTAAGAAACTGCAAGGGTAAAAGGACACTGATGCAGTTATATACAGGCCTCCAAACAGCAGCCTGGATATGGACCACAGATTACAACAGGAAATAGCAAAGACGTGCCAAAGGGCAATGTTATGATAGTCATGAGAGATTTCAACATGCAGGTAGATTGGGAAATTCAGGTTGGAATTAGATCACAGGAGAGTGAGTTTGTTGAATACCGACAAGATGGCTTTTTAGAACAGGGATGAGCTACATTAGATTGGGTGTTATATAGTGAAACCAAGGTAATTATGGAGCTTCAGGTAAAAGAATCCTTAGGAAACAGTGATGACAATATGATTGTGTTCAGCTTGAAATTTGATAGAAAGAAAGTAAAGTCTGACGTATCAGTATCTCAGTGAAGTACAAGATATTACAGTTGTATGAGAGAGGAGTTGGCCAAAGTAAATTGGAAGCAGATACTGGCAAAGATCAAGCAGAGAAGCAATGGTGTGAGTTTGTGGGAAAAATGAGGAAGATGCAGGATAGATGTATTCCAAAAAATGAAGAAACACTTAAATGGCAAAATGGGGCTGATGAGGGAAGTCACAGCCAATGTAAAAGCAAAAGAAAGTGCATCCAACAATGCAAAAATTAGTGGTAAGACAGAGGATTGGAAAGCTTTTAAAAGCCTACAGAAAGAATAACAGGAGGGAAAAGATGAAATGTGAAAACAAATAGCAAACAATATCAAAGTGCGTAGTAATAGTTTTTTCAAGTATGTTAAAAATAAAAGAGAGATGAGAGTGGATATAGGACCGCTGGAATACGAGGGTGGAGAAATAATAAAGGGGGACAAGGAGATGGCAAATGAACTAAATGGGTGTTTTGCATGAGTCTTTGCAGAAGACACTAGCAGTGTGCCAGATATTGCAGGGTGTGAGGGAAGAGAAATGAGTGCAGTTACTATTACAAGTGAGAAGGTGCTCAAAAAGCTGAAAGGGCTGAGTGTATGTGTCACCTGGACCAGATGTACTGCACCCTATGGTTCTGAAAGAGATAGCAATAGATTGTGAGGGCATCAATAATTATCTTTCAAAATTATTGGACTCTAGCATGGTGCCAGATGACTAGGAAACTGCAAATATCACCCCACTCTTTAAGACTCCAGGAAAGCAACAGAAAGGAAAGTATAGACCAGTTAGCCCGAACTCAGTGGTTGGGAAGTTGTTGGAGTCAACTTGTAAGGGAGAAGTTAGGGAGTACTTGGAGACACAGAACAAGATGGGACAAATACTCCAACATGAGGAATTCTGCAGATGCTGGAAATTCAAGCAACACACATCAAAGTTGCTGGTGAACGCAGCAGGCCAGGCAGCATCTCTAGGAGGAGATACAGTCGACGTTTCAGGCCGAAACCCTTCATCAGGACTAACTGAAGGAAGAGCTAGTAAGAGATTTGAAAGTGGGAGGGGGAGGATGAGATCCAAAATGATAGGAGAAGACGGGAGGGGGAGGGATGGAGCCAAGAGCTGGACAGGTGATTGGCAAAAGGGATATGAGAGGATCATGGGACAGGAGGCCCAGGGAGAAGGAAAAGGGGGAGTGGGGGGAAAACCCAGAGGATGAGCAAGGGGTATAGTCAGAGGGACAGAGGGAGACAAAGGAGAGTGAGAGAAAGAATGTGTGTACATAAATAACGTATGGGGTACCAGGGGGAGGTGGGGCATTAGCGGAAGTTAGAGAAGTCAATGTTCATGCAATCAGGTTGGAGGCTACCCGGACAGAATATAAGGTGTTGTTCCTCCAACCTGAGTGTGGCTTCATCTTTACAGTAGAGGAGGCCATGGATAGACATATCAGAAAGGGAATGGGACGTGGAATTAAAATACGTATGTGGCCACTGGGAGATCCTGCTTTCTCTGGCGGACAGAGCGTAGGTGTTCAGCAAAATAATCTCCCAGTCTGCGTCGGGTCTCGCCAATATACAGAAGGCCACATTGGGAGCACCGAACGCAGTATATCACCCCAGCGGACTCACAGGTGAAGTGTCGCCTCACCTGGAAGGACTGTCTGGGGCCCTGAATGGTGGTAAGGGAGGAAGTGTAAGGACATGTGTAGCACTTGTTCCGCTTACAAGGATAAACGCCAGGAGGGAGATCAGTGGGGAGGGATGGGGGGGCGAAAATGGACAAGGGAGTCGCATAGGGAGCGATCCCTGCAAAAAGCAGAAGTGGGGGGGAGGGAAAGATGTGCTTCGTGGTGGGACCCCATTGGAGGTGGCGGAAGTTACATAGAATAATATGTTGGACCCGGAGGCTGGTGGGGTGGTAGGTGAGGACCAGGGGAACCCTATTCCTAGTGGGGTGGCGGGAGGATGGAGTGAGAGCAGATGTGCGTGAAATGGGGGAGGAAGGGAAGCCCCTTTCTTTAAAAAAGGAGGACATCTCCCTCGTCCTGGAATGAAAAGCCTCATCCTGAGAGCAGATGCGGCAGAGACGGAGGAATTGCGAGAAGGGGATGGCACTTTTACAAGAGACAGGATGAGAGGAGGAATAGTTCAGATAGCTGTGAGAGTCAGTAGGCTTATAGTAGACATCAGGAGATCAGCTGTCTCCAGAGATAGAGACAGAAAGATCTAGAAAGGGGAGGGAGGTGTCGGAAATGGACCAGGTAAACTTGACGACTGGGTGAAAGTTGGAGGCAAGGTTAATAACGACATGGGTCCGAGCTATGCCTGCCTTTTGTTGGCTTTGTGGAACAATCTATGTTCCAAACCTATTCTGGCATCTGTCCCCCACTTTTCCTTTGCTACATTGACAACTGCATTGGTGCTGCTTCCTGCACGCATGCTGAGCTCATTGACTTTATTAACTTTGCCTCCAACTTTCACCCTGCCCTCAAGTTGACCTGGTCCATTTCCGACACCTCCCTCCCCCTTCTAGATCTTTCTGTCTCTATCTCCAGAGACAGCTTATCTACTGATGTCTACTATAAGCCTACTGACTCTCACAGCGATCTGAACTATTCCTCCTCTCATCCTGCCTCTTGCAAAAATGCCATCCCCTTCTTGCAATTCCTCCGTCTCCGCCGCATCTGCTCTCAGGATGAGGCTTTTCATTCCAGGACGAGGGAGATGTCCTTCTTTTTTAAAGAAAGGGGCTTCCCTTCCTCCCCCATTTCACGCACATCTGCCCTCACCCCATCCTCCCGCCACCCCACTAGCAATAGGGTTCCCCTGGTTCTCACCTACCACCCCACCAGCCTCCGGGTCCAACATATTATTCTCCGTAACTTCCGCCACCTCCAATGGGATCCCACCACTAAGCACATCTTTCCCTCCCCCTCCCCCCTGCTGTCTGCAGCGATCGCTCCCTAAGCAACTCCTTTGTCCATTCGTCCCCACCATCCCTCCCCACTGATCTCCCTCCTGGCACTTATCCTTGTAAGCGGAACAAGTGCTACACATGCCCTTACACTTCCTCCCTTACCACTATTCAGGGCCCCAGACAGTCCTTCCAGGTAAGGCGACACTTCACCTGTGAGTCGGCTGGGGTGATATACTGCGTTCGGTGCTCCCAATGTGGCCTTCTGTATATTGGCGAGACCCGACGCAGACTGGGAGATCGTTTTGCTGAACACCTACGCTCTGTCTGCCAGAGAAAGAAGGGTCTTCCAGTGGCCACACATTTTAATTCCACATCCCATTCCCACTCTGACATGTCTAGCCATGGCCTCCTCTACTGAAAAGATGAAGCCACACTCAGGTTGGAGGAACAACACCTTATATTGTCTGGGTAGCCTCCAACCTGATGGCATAAACATTGACTTCTCTAACTTCCGCTAATGCCCCACCTCCCCCTTGTACCCCACCCGTTATTTATATACACACATTCGTTCTCTCACTCTCCCTTTTCTCCCTCTGCCCCTCTGACAACACCCCTTGCCCATCCTCTGAGTTCCTCCCCCCTCCCCCTTTTCCTTCTCCCTGGGCCTCCTGTCCCATGATCCTCTCATATCCCTTTTGCCAATCACCTGTCCAGCTCTTGGTTCCATCCCTCCCCCTCCTTTCTTCTCCTATCATTTTGGATCTCCCCCTCCCACTTTCAAATCTCTTACTAGCTCTTCCTTCAGTTAGTCCTAATGAAGGGACTCGGCCTGAAACATCAAACGTAACTCTTCCTAGAGATGCTGCCTGGCCTGCTGTGTTCACCAGCAACTTGGATGTGTGTTGCTAGGACAAATACAGCATGGTTTCCTTTAGGGAACATATTGCCTGATGAACCTGTTGGAATTCTTTGAGAAGATTACATGTAGAATGGGTAAACGGGATGCAGTCCACGTTGGATATTTGGACTTTTAGAAGGCATTTGACAAGGTGCCACATATGAGGCTGCTTACCACATTAAGAGCCCATGGTATTACAGGAAAGTTACAAGCATTGACTGATTGGGAGAAGGCAGTGAGTGGTAATAAAAGGATCCTTTTCTGGTTGCTTGCCAGTAAGTAGTGGTGTTCTGCAGGAGTCAGTGTTCAACCGCTTCTTCTTATGCTGGATATCAATGATATAGATGATGAAATAGATGGCTTTGTTGTCAAGTTTGCAGATGGTATGAAGACTGGCGGAGGGGCAGGTAGTGTTGAGGAAATGGGTCGGCTGCAGAAGGACTTAAACAGATCAGGAGATGGGCAGGAGAGTAGCGAATGAAATACAATGTCAGAAAATGCATGGTCATGCTCTTTGGTAGTAGAAATAAATGTGCAGACCTTTTTCTAAATGGGCAGAAAATCCAAAAATCTGAGATGCTAAGGGAATTGGCAGTCCTCGTGCCGAACAACCTAAAGGTTGACTTGCAGGTAGAGTTGGTGATGAGGAAGGCAAATATTATAATTAACATTCCTTTCAAGGGGTCTCAAATATAAGAGCAGGGATGTGATGCTGAGGCTTGAAAAGGCACTGGTGAGACCTCACCTTGACGACAGTGAACAATTTCGGGCTCCTCAACTAGGAAAAGATGTGGTGGCATTGGAGAGGGTTCAGAGGAGGTTCATAAGGATGATTCCAGGATTGAGAGTGTTAGCCTCTGAGGAATGTTTGATAGCTCTGGGTCTGTACTCGCTGGAATTTAGAAGGATAAGAGGGGATCTCATTGAAACCTTTCAAATGTTGAATGGACTAGACAGGGTAGATGTGGAAAAGATGTTCCCCATTTCCCATGGCGAGGGAGTCTAAGACAAGTGGGCACAGCCTCAGGGTAGAGGGGCGCCCATTTAAATCAGAGATGCAGAGAAATTTCTTTAGCCAGAGTGTGGTGAATTTGTGGAATTTATTACCAGAGGTAGCTGTGGGGGCCAGGTCGTTGGGTGTATTTAAGGCAGAGCTGGATAGTTCCTTGACTGGATGGGGCATCAAAGGCTTTGGGGAAAAGGCCGAGGAGTGAGGCTGAGGAGGAGAAACAAGCGTCAGCCATGATTGAATGGTGGGGCAGACACGATGGGCCAAATGGCCTAATTCTGCTGCTATGTCTTATGGTCTTACTCAGTTAATCCAAGAACCACAACATAATCAATGAAACACCGCACCCAACCAGGTAACCAAATAACCAATGTGTAAACGACAACAACGTGTGCAAATACAAGAGGGAAAATAATAATAATCATAAAGAAATGAGAAATAAATAGAGAACATAAGATACAGAAGTCGTGAAAGTGAGTCCATAGATTGTGGGAAACAGTTCAGTGATGAGTTAAGTGAAGTTAAATCTCTTTTTCTAGTAAATGAATAGCCTGTAACTTCCCTTTGGACTTGGAGGCAATTTGATGTGGCAGAACAGAGGTGAGACAGCGGACCCGTCACTGAGAGTGAGGAAGACACGAAGTTCGGTTGATTTAAACGCCGGGCCCAAATGGAAAAGTCAGGTACAGGCCAAATGGAGGCAGCAGGGACCAGGCCCCAGCTCGTATCGAAGCAACTGAACCCAGTGTTTGGATGATGATTTCGGTGCCAGGCCAGATTGAAATGGTCAGTGTGTTGGCCCGAGGCCAGGGATGAGCCGGTTCAGCTCGCTGCTCCATTCTGCGCTGAACTAAGCATCTGTGGATGGACTCTCTGAGGATTTCAGTTCAAAATGCTACAGTATTTGCTTGTGTTTATTGTTTGCATGATTTATTTTCCTTTCTGCACATTGGGTGTTTGACAGTCTTCTTGCTTTATTAGTGGGTTCTTTTGGCTTTCTTTGTTTTATGGCAGCCTGTTTGGAACGAACCTCAAGTTTGTAGAATATAAGCATACTTTGATAATAAATGTACTTTGAACTTTGGTTCAAAAACCTGATGGTTGAGGGTTAAAATAAGGTCAAAAATTTAATAAAACTCAAAACTGATGTTCTTTTAATTACAGGCCAGGATGCAGAAGAGTGGAAAATGACAAATATTCTTCCCCTTTTTAAGAACTGCAATAGGGACAAGACAGGAAACTATACCCTGGTGACTCTTACATTAGTGGTAGGGTTATTTTTGGAAATGATCTTTAACAATGGGATCAACTTGTATCTGAGAAAGCATAAACGCATTCAGAGTAGCAAAAATGTCTTTGCATGGGCAACGTCAAGTCTTGCAAACTCGGTTGAATTTTTAAAGTGAGAAATTCAATTGCTGGGGGCCGGGTAGTGGATATAGAGCATGTGGACTCTGGTGAAGCTTTCAACAAAGGCACTGATCGAAAGCAAGAAGGCACATGGGCTGAATAGATATTTGGTAGAATACATTCAAAGTGTAGCTTGGTCAGAGAACACAGAAGGTAATGGTTGAGGGGTGTGATTCTGACTGGAGACCTGTGAACAGTGGTACCCCACAAGGATCAGTACTGGGAACTGACGAAGGGTCTCGGCCTGAAACGTCGACTGTACCTCTTCCTAGAGATGCTGCCTGGCCTGCTGCGTTTGCCAGCAACTGCTCTTTGTGAAGTGACTTGAATGTGTCTGCTCTTTGTGAAGTGACTTGAATGAAAATCAAGCTGGGCTGATTTGTAGGTCTGAAGAGACAGAGAATTTAGTGGAGTTGTGGATACAGTGCAAGGTTCACACAGGATAGACATAGACATAGACATACTTTATTGATCCAGAGGGAAACTGGGTTTTGTTACAGCTGCACCAACCAAGAATAGAGCAGAAATATAGAAATAAGTCCAGGACCAGCCTATTGGCTCATGGTGACTGACCCTCCACGGGAGGAGCTGCAAAGTTCGATGGCCACAGTCAGGAACAACCTCCCATGACGCCCAGTTGTGTCGCGGTGGAATATGGCCGGAGTCCAACAGCAAAAAGTTCAATATCCGGGCTACAAACACGTTCCTCGATCGCAATATGACCAGGATTGCACCATCCGTTGTTAACCAGAACAGCAAGCCCCCAACTCCTTTACGCTTCCCGCTCTCAGTGAACTTCCGGTCAGCCCGAACGGTCTGGAAGCCCTCCATGGAAAAGTTTTGGTCGGGTATGTCCACGTGCAGTCCAAGTGGAGAACTCCTCTTCTCCACAAGTCTCTGTTGTCTCGACCCGGTCCTCTTTCCTCATTCAGGATTCAGCAGAATATAGACCAGCTGTAAATACGGACAGAGAAATGGCAGATGAGCCAAAGAACTTTGGGAAGTCAGATTTCAGAGGTTTTCTTTGGAATTCCTCTCCCTGTTGGAGTAGTTGAAATGGCATTTATGGCAATGACAAGCTCCACCTCAAGATGTGGGAGATCAGGGAGTCAGTCAGCGTCCCCGACAACTTCACATCAGGGAAATGCACCATCTGCAGCTCCTGACTGACCGTGTGAAGGACACTGAGCTGGAGATGGACAGATCTTGAGTTTTCAGGATGCTGAGACCACAGATTCAGTGAGTTGGTCACACCTGAGGTCAGGCTGCAGATAGTTTAGTGACCACCATGACTGGAAAGAGGAAGGGACAGACAGTGCAATGTCTCCCTGTGGCTGTACACTCCTTTCGATATCGCTGAGAGGATGACAAACCAGAGCGCAGCAGCCGTCAGGTCGGTGGTACTGACAGCCGGGTCTGATGTTCTGCGTGAGGAAAGGACAAGCAGAGCAGTAATGACAGCACTCTCACAGTACAGGGGACATGCAGGAGATTCTGTGGCAGCATCAGAGATGCCAGGATAATGTGTCGCCTCCTGGGTACCAGGGTCAGGTATCTCTGGGATATGCAGGATTTCCAAAAGATAGACTTGCCGGCAGAGTCGGTGGTGAGGAAGCCAAATGCAATGTTAGCATTCATTTCCAGAGGACTACTGCACAGAAGCAAGGATGTAATGCTGAGGATTGATGAGGCATTGGCTCAATCACACTTGGAGTATTGTGAACTGTTTTGGGCCCCTTATCTAAAAAAGTATGAGCTAGCATTGGAAAGGGTCCAGAGGAGGTTCACAAGAGTGATGTCAGCAATGAAAGGGTTAATGCATGAGGATCTTTGATGGCTCTGGGCCTGTCTGTACTCACTGGAGTTTAGAAGAAAGAGGGGATCTCATTGAAACCTATCAAATATTGAAAGGCTGAGATAGAGTGGACGTGGAGAGCATGTTTCTGATAGTGGGGCATCTACAACCACAGGACACATCCTCAGAATACTAGGACATCCTGTTAGAACAAAGATATGGAGAAATTTCCTTAGTAAAGGGCAGTGAATCTGAGCAGCCTATGTCAGGATGCTGTTCACTGAATACAGCTCAGCGTTTAACCCCATCATTCCCACAATCCTGATCAATAAGCTACAGAATCCGGTCCCTCTGCAACTGGATCCTCGACTTACCAACCGAGAGACCACAATCTGTGTGGATTGGTGATAATATCTCCCCCTCACTGATGATCAACACTGGTGCACCTCAGGGGTGTGTGCTTAGCCCACTGCTCTACTCTCTATATACCCATGACTGTGAGGCTAGGCATAGCTCAAATACCATCTACAAATTTGCTGATGACACAACCACTGTTGGTAGAAACTCAGATGGAGATGAGAGGGCACAGAGGAATGAGATATACCAGCTGTGGTGTCGCAGCGAGAACATTGCGCTCAATGTCAGTCAGACAAAAGAGCTGATTGTCGACCTCAGGAAGGGTGAGACGAGGGAACACGAACCAATCCTCATGGAGGGATCAGAAGTGGAGAGAGGAAACAATTTCAAGTTCCTGGATATCAATATCTCTGAGGATCTAACCTGGTCCCAACATATTCATGCAGCTACAGTACAAAGAGGGCAAGACAGTGGATATATCTCATCAGGAGTTTGAAGATTTTTGGTTTGTCACTTTAAAACACTCAAAAACTGTTATAGGTGTATTCGATGTATAGCATTTATAATACACGTTATTTCTGTCTTTGCACTCTAGTTAATCTACTTAATCTACATATCCATATACACATATACTGATTTATTTATTCTTTCTATATTATCATGTACTGCATTGAACTGCTGCTGCTACATTAACAAATTTCATGACACACGCCAGTGGTAACAAACCTGATTCTGGTTCTGACTCTGAATTCATCCCCACAGACGGCTGTGGCCAATTCACTGGGTATATTTAATGTGGAGGTTCTCGACTGTGGGGACGAAAAGAGGGTCTGAGAGAGTTCAGAGATCTGTCATGATCTCTTACTCCTGGTAGAATGGTGCAGCAGACTGGATGGGCCAAATGGCCTAATTCTGCTCCTGTGTTTTATGGTCTGATGGTCTCGGAGCAGCTGCAGGGCATTTCAAATGGAAGGCTGAGCAGCCAGACATCGTGGTGGACGGTGCATGCTGGTAATTGCAACGTAAGGAGGAGGAGGGATGTGGTCCTGTGCAGTGAATTTAGAGAAATAAGACAGAAACTAAGAAATAGTAAGCTGTTTATTACTCCCAGTGACACTTGTTAGTGCAGGGAGATATAGAAATATACCACTGATGAATGTGTGGCTGAGGAGCTGGTGCAGGGCAAGAGATTCAGTTTGATCGATCAATGGGGATAACTTCTAGGGATGATTGACAGAAATTGTTCACTCCCTCGGGTCTTCATGGGAAGGAACAGTTTTCTCCCTCTTGAAACTGCAGGGAATAGTTTTAACATGACAGGTTGGAGGTTTAAAGAGGATCTGAAGGGTGAGGTGATGGAGGTGGATAAGACTATCTGAGACGTACAGAGGTTAGAGAGACAGAGACAATTTCCCTTGGTATAGGTGTAAATCTAAAGGGAATAGTTTTAATGTGGGGGGGGGGTGATTTAAAGGGGATCTGCAGGGTAAATATTACACACAAGAGAATTGCTGGTATTCCAAATGAGCCGTCAGAGGAGGTGGTGGAGGCAGAAACACACAAAGTCTCTGTTCACAAACGCTTCTCAGGAAACTGTCATTCACTGTGTACATCCTGCCCTGGTTGAACTTCCAGGTGCTGGGTCCATTGTTGTTTTCCATCTGTACAGTATTATTGATCTGGATGAGAATGTGGTGAACTGGATCAGGAAGTTTGCAGATGACACCAAGATTAGTCGTGCAGTGGACAGTGAAGAAGGCTAACAAATATTGACATGTGATGTGGACTAGCTGGAAAAGTGGCAGATGGAATTTAATACACACAAGTATGAGGTGTTTTTGTACATAGGATTAACGAGAGAAATGTGTGGTTTAACGATGATATGATGAAAACTGTCCTCTTTCCCCTTTCCCCAGAAGGAGGTTACAATCTGGAACACACTGCCTGAAGGGGTGGTGCAGGCTGGTGTTTAAGGACCATTTGGATGAGTATTTGAATCACCAAGGCAGGGTAGGAGACAGACCAAGTGCGATGGATTTTTGTTGGATAAAGGTATTAATAGTCACACAGTGAACCAAACCCCTCAAAAGGTGACCAAAGTGTTCCCATCCTCTGTGCACCCTGTACTTTTATATGGGAATTTGGTGAAGTACTCTGGGTGATATTAGGAGAAATGTCTGAGAGTTGGTCACAGTGGGAGGGTGCAAATATCTTCTCAGAGGATAAGGGGTTCAGTGGAACAAGCTCACAGCTGAGAATGAAGGTGACAAACCCCACGGCAGTGGAGGACTGCTGTGGTCAGGCTTTCATATCCCTCTGGGCCTTGCTCACTGAAGCCCCTGTGCATGTGCCTCTAATATTGTTACACAGTTCCCTGTATGTGGCATCACAGGAAGACAGGGTTGTGTGTTCTACTTGCCTTGTCAGCCAAAGAACTGCCTCTCATTAGAGTTGGACAAAACTGTTTAAAGACAGATTTAAAGGGGATCTGAGGGGTAAATATTTCACACAGAGAATAGCTGGCATCCGGAATTAACTCCCAAAATAGAGTCACTGGTTTATACAGAAATGAAACAGTCCCTTCGGTACAACTCATCCCCGCCGACCAAGTTGTCGACCTGAACTCGGCCCATCTGCCTGCATTAGGCCCGTATCCCTCTCAACCTTTCCCATCCATGTGACTGTGCAAATATGTTTTAAATATTGTACCTGAGGCAGAGAGCCGGTGCGGTGAGGCGCTGACAGACACTCACTGTTCCGCGGGCAGGAAGAGGAGAGGCGGATCCCACAGCGGAGCCGAAACCCCAACAAGTGGAGACCGACTCCACCATCTCGGACTTCCCGCACTGGACCGTTTCCAGGGAAACGACGGCGGTGACGGTGGGACCCCTGTGACGTCACCTCGTGTTTGTCACGTGACGGGGCAGCGGGAGCTGTCAATCAGTGGAGCCGCCAGAAAACTGGGGAGCATCGTAAGTAGAATCGGTCTGGGGAGGGTGGGGGCGGATTTCCAGGAACGGTGACTCTCCCACCCCACCTCCGGGAAGTGACTGTGTTATAAACTGTAATATTCACATTGCAATCTGACTCTTAGGTCCTATAAATATTTAACGTTTGTATTTTGTATATTTTTGTGTGGATAGTCCTTTTAATTTTGGATAAAAAACGTTGAAACTATATCAGCTTCATCAACCTTCCTGGTAACTTCCTCAAAAACACTCTACAAGATTGGTTAGGCATGACGTACAATGCACAAAGCCATATTAACTATTCCCAATCAGTCCCTCTCTATTCAAATAATTATATCTATGGTTGCTTAGAATACCTTCCAATAACCTTCCAACAACTGATATTAGGCTCACTGGCCTATGATTTCTTGGCTAATTTGTAGACCCTCTCTTAAACAACAGAACAACATTAACTATCTTCCAATCCTCTAGTACCGCACCCGTGGATGAGGAGGTTTAAAATATCTCTGCTGGGACCCTGCAATTTCTGCATTATCCTCCCACAAGGTCTGAGGGACCACCTTGTTGGGCCAGTAGATTTATTCACCCTAAGGCAGCAAACTTCTCCTCTTCTGTGATCTGTATAGGTTCCATGACCTCGCTGCAGCATTGTCTCACATATGTGTCCCTCTCCTGAGGATTTACAGCTGAACAAAATCTATCTCCTACAACTCTTGTGGCTCCACATATGGATTACCAATCTGATCTTTCAAAGGACCAGTCTTGCCCCTTTCTATCCTTTTGCTCTTAATATATCTGTATAAATGGTTTCAATTTTCCTTCATCTTTTCTGCGACATTAAGCACGTTTTCTTTTCACCCTCCTGATTTCCTTCTTACGTCTTCTCCTGCATCTCTTAAACACCTCAAGTACCCCATTTGTTCCTGCCTCTCGAGACCTGCTACATACCGTACATCTGTCATTTTCTTAATCCACTCTCAATTTCTCTCCGAAACAAGGGCCAAGGTTCAACCTGTTAGCCTTGCCTTTTATTCTGAAAGAAGATACAAATTCTGTACTCTCAGAATTTCACTTTTGAAATCCTCCCACTTACAAATCACACCTTTGCCAGAAAATAACCTATCCCAATCCACACTTGCCAGATCCTTCTGGTACCACAAAATTGGCCTTTCTCCAATTTTGAATCTCAGCTTGAGTACCTGACCTATCCTCTTCCATAATTACATTGAAACTAATGGCATTATGATTGCAAGATCCAAAGTGTTCCCCTGCACAAACTTCTGTGACCTGCCCTGTCTCATTGCCTAATTGGAGATCTGGTATCTCACTCTCTGAAGTTGGAACTTCTGTGTACTGATTAAGGAAACTTCCCTGAGACAAATTTGACAAACTCTTCCCATCCAGCCCTTTTATGGTATGGAAGTCACATTCAATACGTGGAACATTGAAATCACACACTATTACAACCTTAATTTTCTTGTCTGTGATCTCTCTACAAGTTTTCTCTGCTAAATCCCACAGACTGTTGGGTTGTCTATAATATAATCCCATTCCTTTCTTAATTCCTCAGTTCTACCCATAAAGCCTCACGAGACAACCTCTCCAGTCTACTCTGACTGAGCACTATCGTGACATTTTCCCTGACTAGTAATGCCACCTCACCCCCTTTAATCCCTTCTGCTCTATGACATCTAAAACAATGGAACCCTGGAACACTGACCTGCCAGTCCTGCCCCTCCTGCAATCAAGCCTCACTAATGACATAATTCCACATGTTGATCCATGCACTGACCTCATCTGTCCTTTCCTACAATATTCCTTGTGTTGAAATATACGCAGCTCAGGACATCAATCCTACCTTGCTCAAGCTTTTCATTCCTGACTTTGTACGTGGGCTTAACAACATCTTTTCCCACAACCACTCCACTATCTGTTCTGGTGCTCTGGTTCCCATCCCCTTGAAACTCTTGTTTAAACCAACACCCCTAGTAAACCTTCCCACTAGGATACTAGTCCCCCTCAAGTTCAGAAGAGAACCAAGTGATCCGGAAATCTGAAGCCCTCCCTCCTGCACCAACTCCTGAGCCTCTTTAAACTGTATGATCTTCCTATTTCTGACATCACTGGCATGTAGCACAGGTAGCAATCCTGAAATTCACAACCCTGTGGATCTTGTGCTTTATGTAGCACCCAACTCCCTGAACTCACTTTGCAGGACCTCGGCAGTCACCCTCACCACGTCATTGGTACACAAGTGCATCACAGCCTCAGGCTGCTCACCCTCCCACTGAAGAATGCTGTGAAATCGATCTGAGATGTCTCTGATCCTGGCAACCGGGAGGCAGCAACCATCTGGGAATCTTGTTCTCATTCACTTAAACTCCTTTCTATTCCCCTAACCAATGAACCCCCATCACTGCAGCTCACCTCTTCTCCCCACTTCCCTCCTGAATTACCGAGCCAGACTCAGTCACAGTGACCTGACCCATGTGGCCCACGGTATTCCAAAGTGGTATACGTGTTGTTGACGGGAACAGCCACAAGGGTACTCTGCACTGCCTTCCTATTCAGTCTCCCCCTCCTGACAACCATCCCGCATCTTGGGTTTAATCACTTCCCCCATGTGCTGTCTATCAACAACTCAGTCTCTCGGGGGATCCAGAGTTCATCCAGTTCAATCTCCAACTCCTCAGCACGGCCTGATAAAAGTTTCAGCTTTATGCCTTCAGTAACAGTAGTCATCAAGGACACTGGATGTCTCCATTTCTTCAGTCGTAGAAGAGAGCATAACAGAGGGTCATTCACTGATGGGGTTATAGCACAGATCGCCCAAGACGATCTTGTTACATGCACGTGCAGTTCAACTCTTTGAATGATAATGCAGAAAGTTTGAAGTTAATAACTCATCTCCTTCCACCTTAGGCCATGAACTTATCAACTACCCCTTGTATGTCTATTTTAAATGTATTATATATAAAGCAGATGAGCTTAGAGCGTGGATCAGCACGTGGAGCTATGATGTTGTGGCCATTACATGGATGGTACAGGAGCAGGAATGGCTTTAGGTGTTTCAGAAAGGATAAGGAGGGAGGCAAAAGAGGTGGGGGTGTGGCACTGTTGATCAGAGATAGTGTCACAGCTGCAGTAAAGGAGGAAGGCATGGAGGGGTTGTCTATGGAGTCTCTGTGGGTGGAAGGTAGGAACAGGAAGGGGCCAAAAACTCGACTGTGTGTGTTTTTATAGACCACCCAATAACAACAGGGACATCGAGGAGCAGATGGGGAATCAGATTCTGGAAAGGAGTAATAGTAAGTGCTGTTCTGGTCAGAGATTTTAAGTCCCCAAATATTGATCAGCATCTCCCTAAAGTGAGGGTTTAGATGGGGTAGAGTTTGCTCAGTGTGTTCAGGAAGGTTTCTTGACACAATATGGACATAACCCTACAAGAGTCGAGGCTGTACTTGATCTGGTATGGGGAAATGAACCTGGTCAGGTGTCAGGTCTCTCAGTGGGAGAGCACTTTGGAGATAGTGATCACAATTCTATCTCATTTACCATAGCATTGGAAAGAGATAGGAACAGATAAGTTAGGAAAACGTTTAATTGGAGTAAGGGGAAATATGAGGCTATCAGGCAGGAACTTGGAAGCATAAATTGGAAACAAATGTTCTCAGGGAAAGGTACGGAAGAAATATGGCAAATGTTCAGGGGACATTTTTGCGTGGGATTCTGAGTCGATACGTTCCAATGAGACATGGAAAGGATGGTAGGGTACAGGATCCGTGGTGTACAAAAGCTGTTGTTAATCTGGTCAAGAAGAAAAGAAGAGCTTACAAAAGGTTCAAAAAACTTGGTAATAACAGGAATCTACAAGATTATAAGGCTTGCAGGAAGGATTTTAAAAATGAAGTTAGGCAATCGAGAAGCGACCATGAGAAGGTCTTGGAGGATAGGATTAAGGAAAACACCAAGGCATTCTACAAGTACGTGAAGAGCCAGAGGCTAAGACGTGAGACAATAAGACCAACCAAGTGTGACAGTGGAAAAGTGTGTATGGAACCGGAGGAGATGGCAGAGTAATTAATGAATACTTTGATTCAGTATTCACTACGGAAAAGGATCTTAGCGATTGTAGGGATGACTTGCAGCAGATTGAAAAGCTTGAGCATGTAGATATTAAGAAAGAGGATGTGCTGGAGCCTTTGGAAAGCATCAGGTTGGATAGGTCACCAGACGGGACGAGATGTACCCCAGGCAACTGTGGGAGGCGACGGAGAAGTTTGCTGCACCTCTGGCAATGATCTTTGCATCTTCAATGAGGATGGGAAAGGTTCCGGAGGATTGGAGGGCTGCAAATGTTATTCCCTTATTCAAGAAAGGGATTTGGGATAGCTCAGAAAATTATAGGCCAGTGCGTCTTACTTCAGTGGTTGGTAAATTGATTGAGAAGATCCTGAGAGGCAGGATTTGTGAACATTTGGACAGGCATAATATGATTAGGAATAGTCGGCATGGCTTCGTCAAAGCAGGCCGTTCCTTACGAGCCTGATTGAATATTTTGAGCATTCAGAATGTATTATTGGGCTGTTAATATGTGTTATGTGTGTTATTGGTTATATTGGACTGATAAAAATGAACGACCACCTTGGGTTGATTTGGAATTGAAAGCTGTGAACAATTTTACTTAACTTCATTATTAGGAACTTCTTTACCTGTACAACTAGCCAAAATTTCTAAACTAAATTTATATCCTATGATTAAGCAGTCATTATGAATTTTGTCCCATTTCATATTTTTTTTTAATTTAAAAAAAAATAACCTTTTTAGTTTAATTTATCAAAACTATTTATTTAAACCTTCACTCAGTGATCCTACCTTTTCTCTTTGGAGGAATAAAGGAGTTTATTCCTTCATGTATCTGTTCAAATTGCTTAAAGACAACAAAGTCAAGGTACTGGAGTGGCCATCACAAAGCCCTGACCTCAATCCGATAGAAAATTTGTGGACAGACCCAAAAAAGTATGTGGGAGCAAGGAGGCCTACAAACCTGACTCAGTTACACCAGTTCTGTCTAGAAGAATGGAACAAAATTCCAGCAACTTACTCTGAGAAGCATGTGGAAGGCTACCCGAAACGTTTGACGGAAGTTGAACAATTTAACGGCAATGCTACCAAATACTAACCAAGTGTATGCAAACTTCTGACCTACTGGGAAAGTGATGAAAGAAATAAAAGCTGAAATAAATAATTCTCTCTACTATTATTCTGACATTTCACATTCTTAAAATAAAGTAGTGATCCTAACTGACCGAAGGCAGGGAATATTTTCTCGGACTAAATGTCAGCAATTGTGAAAAACCGGGTTTAAATGTATTTGGCTAAGGTGTAGCCAACTCCTGACTTCTGACTGGCTAACTCCTGACTTCAACTGTAGTATTAATGGCAAGACTCTTGGCCATGTGGAGGATCAGAGGGATCTTGCGTTCCGAGTCCATAGGACACGTAAAGCTACTACTCAGGTTGACTCTGTGGTTAAGAAGGCATATGGTGCATTGGCCTTCATCAACAGTGGAATTGAGTTTAAGAGCCAAATGGTAAGGTTGAGGCTCTATAGGACCCTGGTCAGACTCCACTTGGAGTACTGTGCCCAATTCTCATCAACTCACTACAGGAAGGATGTGGAAACCATAGAGAGGGTTCAGAGGACATTTACAAAGATGTTGCCTGGATTGGGGAGCATGCCTATGAGAATAGGTTGAATGAACTCTGCCTTTTCTCCTTGGAGCAACAGAGGATGAGAGGTGATCTGACAGAGGTGTAGAAGATAATGAGAGGCATTGATCATGTGGGTAGTCAAAGTTTTTTTTTCCCCAGGGCTGAAATGGCTCGCATGAGAGGACATAGTTTTATGGTGCTTGGAAGTAGGTACAGAGGAGATGTCAGGGGTAAGTTTTTCTTATGCAGAGAGTAGTGTGTGCATGGAATGGGCTGCTGGCAGCAGTGCTGGAGGTGGAAACAATAGGGTCTTTTAAGAAACTCCTGGATGAATACATGGAGCTCAGAAAAATAGAGGGCTATGGGTAAGCCGAGGTAGTTCTATGTTAAGGACATCTTTGGCACAGCTTTGTGGGCTGAAGGGCCCGTTTTGTGCTGCAGGTTTTCTATGTTTCTAACATTATCAAAGTTTTAGATGAAATTTCTAAATCTGCAAAAATTCTGCACTAAGATAATCTGTCAATTTTGGGGAAATGACAGTCACACATTACTCAGTTGCTTTTACAACTTTCCATAACCTGCCTACATTCATGTTTCTCTTTCTGCCAGTGGCATTTCCAAAACTTTTCAAAATTGAAGCACACATAATTCAAAGTTCAACTTTATCAACTCTCTGTTAGGTCCTGAGAGATGCTCAGTGGGAGGGAGGGAGGGGATGGATAGTGTCTATGAATAGCAGTCCACTGTCAGAGTTGTATAGATGTCTGTCCTTGAAGTGCCAGTGTTGTAGATGTGTTTAATGGTGGAGTACAGTGCTGGGTATGTACAGGTCCGTGTGCTCACTGCACAGTCCTGTGAGTATTATAGGCCTGTGTACTGGTAGTGAAGGTCTCAATATTGTATAGTTCACTGCCCCCATATTCAACTGCTGCCTTTCTTGAGCAGTCACATATGCAGGACATGTTTATACCAGAGACAGACCCTCCCCTTCCCCTTGCAGTACGGGCCAGATATTGTTAAGATCTGTCTCCTTACAGTATGGCGCCAGCAATTTAAACATCATATTTAACAGCATGTGGTTTGTGTATCCCAAAGGACAAAATAACCCACAGGATTTACCCATCTAAATGGTCTGAGAGTCCCAACAGCACCTCCTCTTTAGTATCAACATGCCAGAGAATATCACCATACCCCCTTTCTGATCGCGCTGTCCTCCATGTCCTTCTCCTTAGTGAACACCAATGCAATGTGTCCATCTTCTACCTCGCATGCTAACTCTGGCTCCAGGCATAAACTCAATATATTCATTTTCTGGTCACTGTTCGCTCTCCTGATTCACAGTGTGACTTGTTTCTTGCTTCTGGTCTGGTTCTCCAAAACCCTGTCTAATTTCATCTTCCTCAACCTTATACATGACTCCCTCTTGTATTTTTAAACAAATTCTCATCACTCTCAGTTCCTGAGTGTCCCTGTCCTTCTCCAGCTTCCTCACAGAGACAGGGAACTCCTGAATTCTGACTGGCTGGACTGTAAGTGTCTCTCGCTTGTCAGGCATCACTTAACATTAGTTCCATCCAGTAGCATCAGCTCGCAGACTACTCTCTATGATTCGTGTCCAATTCTGCTGTAATTAAACTTCCACAAACTTTCATCTATCCACCTGCAGGTCCATTTTTATCCTTATCAATGACCATCTTAAAACTTTCTGCATTATCATCATTTTTTTTTCCCAATGAATCTCCAATCATCTTGCTAGGCTCATTTCCCAATTCTACGCCAAATATGTCCCCTCCCTGGTGGACCATCTATACACTTTCTCTGGAAACCTTCCTGATCACACCTCACAAATAATGCCCCGTCCAAGCCTCAGGTGTTAAAGGAGTCCCTGTCATTCGAGAAGATTATTCACCCACTACAGCTACTCTATTGTTTTTACATCAGCCCATAACCTGCTGACTCATCTTTTCCTCTCTCTTACTGGCTATTGTGAGGTCCACAGTATAATCCCATCACAGTGATTGCACCTTTCTTATTCCTGATTTCTCCCCACATTGTCTTACTGGATGAGCCTCTGGGATGACCTTAAACTTGTGACATTCTGCCTGATCAGCAGTACAGTTCCCCACCCTCTTTGTGCACCCTCTGGATTGTCCAAATCATATAAATCCTGGAATGTTCAGATACCAGTCCTGCCCTTCTCTCAACCAGATCTCTGTAATGGATGAATCACCGTGACATGACTAATCCAGGCTCTAAGTACACCTGTTTTCACTGTTCTGCACTCTACTCTGAAATAAACTCACTTTTGCCTTTTGGTGCCACTCTGCTCAATAATGTGGCCCTGTGGCGACCCACTTTCTAGCACACACGAACTGGCTCACGAAACGGTGCGCGCAGGCAGAGGGGCCGGCGACAAAAAGGACGCCAGGCCATCTTCACCAGCAGGGGGAAAATCCCGGGCGCGGAAAGGGTCTGGGAATATGCATTCCCCACAGCAGTCCCACCCGGGGAGGGCGGGAACAGGAAGGCTTTATAAAACAGGCCGCGAGGTTTGAATAAATCTCTTTCATCGCAACTCTAACTCATCGAATACGTGTGGTTATTTTAGCGCTGTGTGTAGCACACCGCCACAATTGGTGACCCCGACGGCCCAAACGATATTTGGACCAGAGGTGACCGACGCCGCATCTGTTCAAGCAGTTTCGTTAAAACTGCCAAGCTTTTGGCCGCTGCGAATCGGCCTGTGGTTCGAACAAGCAGAAGCTCAATTCCACAGTCGGCTGATAACCTCGGAGTCCACTCGCTACTACTACGTGCTGAGCTCCCTCGACCAGGAGACAGCTGCACATGTTGAGGAGTTTATACAGTCGCCCCCGGAGGACGGCAAATACACAGCATTCAAAGCCCCGCTCATAAGGACTTTCGGACTCTCACGGCGCGAACGAGCACGCCGCTTAATGCACCTGGATGGTTTGGGAGACAGGCCGCCGTCGGCATTAATGAACGAAATGCTGGCCCTGGCTGAAGGACACAAACCCTGCCTCATGTTTGAGCAGGCGTTCCTAGAGCAACTGCCCAAGGACATATGCCTGCTGCTGTCCGACGCAGATTTCAGCAACCCCCGGGAGGTGGCGGCCCGGGCAGATGCGCTGTGGAATGTCAGGAAAGAGAGAGGGGCGCCCGTCGCACAGATCTCCAAGCCGCGTTCCCAACGACAGACGAGACCAGGCCCGGCAGCAGAGCCTACAAAACCCGGCGACGGGAGTGAGGAGCCCAACGAACAATGGTGCTTCTACCACCAGCGGTGGGGCACAGAGGCCGCCGCTGTAGATCACCCTGCAAATTCCCGGGAAAGATCAGCGTCTTACCTCCAACGAGTTACGACACCCGCAACAGAAAACTGGGACCCACCCTGAGAGCCGCAAATGGCAGCACAATACGAACCTACGGCACCCACACGGTGCGGCTGCAGTTCAGCTCCAGCCGGTTCACGTGGGACTTCACACTGGCCGCCGTGGCCCAACCACTCCTGGGGGCGGATTTTCTGCGAGCCCACTCCCTGCTAGACGACCTGCAAGGGAAGCGACTCGTCCCAAGCCAAGACTTTTCAAACGTTCTCCATGGGTGAAGCAAAGTTGCCAGCCCCACACCTGGACTCCATCACGCTGTCCGACGACGAATTCACCAGGGTCCTGGCGGATTTCCCATCAGTTCTGACACCGCAGTTCACGGCAGCCATGCCCAGACACAGAGTACAGCACCACATCCCGACCCAGGGACCACCCCTCCACGCCCGTGCTCGAAGGCTTTCCCCGGACAAGCTCCGATTGGCGAAGGAGGAATTCTAGAAGATGGAGGAATTGGCGATCATACGACGGTCCGACAGCCCATGGGCCTTCCCCCTGCACATGGTGCGCAAGGCAATGGGGGGGAGGGCGGGGCGGCTGGAGACCATGCGGTGACTACCTCAGACTGAACGAGGCTACAACGCCAGACCGATACCCTGTTCCGCACATTCAAGACTTCGCAGCAAACCTACACGGCGCAAGGATCTTTTCCAAGGTAGACCTCGTCCGGGGATACCATCAAATCCCGGTACATCCGGACGACATCCCCAAAACAGCACTCATCACCCCGTTTGGACTTCTCGAATTCCTCCGAATGCCGTTTGGTCTAAAGAATGCCGCACAGACTTTCCAGCGGCTAATGGACGCGGTGGGACGCGACCTGGACTTTGCATTCATCTATTTGGACCACATCCTCATAGCCATCAGTAGTCGTCAGGAGCATCTGTACCAACTCCGCCAGTTCTACTCCCGCCTGAGGGAATTCGGCCTTACAATCAACCCAGCCAAATGCCAGTTCGGTGTCGACACCATCGACTTCCTGGGCCACAGGGTTACTAAAGACGGGGCAACCCCGCTGCCCGCCAAGGTAGACGCGGTCCGCAACTTCCCCCGACCCAACACAATCAAAGGCCTGCAGGAATTCGTGGGTATGGTGAATTTCTACCACCGTTTCCTCCCCTCAGCAGCCCGAACCACGCACCCCCTGTTCACTCTGATGCCGGGTAAGGACAAGGACATTACCTGGGATGAAGAGGCCGCAGCCGCTTTCGTTAAAACCAAAGAAGCCTTGGCAAACGCCGCAATGCTAGTGCACCCCAGAACGAACTGCCTTCACGGTGGACGCATCCAACATAGCAGTCGGTGGAGTGCTGGAACAACTCATCGAGGGTCGCTGGCAAGCCCTGGCGTTCATCAGCAAACACCTACGACCACCCGAACTCAAATACAGTGCTTTCGACCGGGAGCTATTGGCACTGTACCTGGCAATCCGGCATTTCAAGTACTTCTTAGAAGGTAGGCCCTTCACCGCGTTCACGGACCATAAACCGCTTACCTTTGCGTTCACTAAGGTGTCCGACCCCTGGTCGTCCCGCCAGCAGCGACATCTGTCCTACAGCTCCGAGTACACGACGGACATCCGGCATGTCTCGGGAAAGGACAACGTCGTGGCGGACGCACTATCCAGACCTACCATACCAGCCCTCACCCGGAGGTGGACTATGCAGCGCTGGCAGAGACACAGCAGGCAGACGATGAGATCCCTAGTTACAGGACTGCAGTCTCCGGTTTGCAGCTCCAAGACCTCCCCGTAGGCCCAGGTAAGAGGACCCGACTGTGTGACTTAGCTACCGGCTAACCCCGCCCCGTCGTCCCAGCAGCCTGGCGCCGGCGGGTTTTCGAATCCATTCACAACTAAGCGCACCCCTCCATCAGGACAACCGTCCGGCTGGTCGCC
Source organism: Mobula birostris (assembly GCF_030028105.1). NCBI lineage: Eukaryota > Metazoa > Chordata > Chondrichthyes > Myliobatiformes > Myliobatidae > Mobula > Mobula birostris. Next base: position 27,955,605 of record NC_092397.1, read on the forward strand.
AACAGGTTCGTGTGACATGGGCTGCGTAAACAGGTCAGTGAATGGGCCAAAACGTGCATGCAGTGCCAAACGGCCAAGGTGCAGCGGCATACCAAGGCTCCGCCGCAGCGGTTCGAACCCACCCGCCGGAGGTTTGACCACATTCATGTGGATATCGCGGGGCCCCTGCCAGTGTCGTGAGGAGCGCGGTACCTCCTAACTATGGTAGACCGGTTCACCAGATGGCCAGATGCAGTCCCGCTCACCGACACCACCTCCGTATCCTGCGCCCGAGCACTGATCGCAACCTGGGTAGCCCGCTTCGGGGTACCGGCCCACATTACCTCCGACAGGGGCGCCCAGTTCACCTCCAGCCTGTGGTCAGCTATGGCCAGCCTTTTAGGATCACAGCTACACCACACAACTGTCTACCACCCACAGTCGAACGGACTAGTGGAGCGTTTCCACCGTTACCTGAAGTCGGCTCTCATGGCCCGCCTGGAGGGGCCTAACTGGGTGGACGAGCTTCCCTGGGTCCTGCTCGGAATCCGCACGGCACCCAAGGAGGATCTGTTAACCTCGTCGGCCGAGTTGGTGTACGGCGCACCCCTGTATATCCAGGAGATTTCATACCAGCCCCAGGGGGGCAAGAGGAAGAACCCACAGCAGTCCTGGACAGACTACGTGAGAGGCTCGGTAACCTGGCCCCCATAGCCACTTCACAGCACGGACAGAGCCCGACCTGCGTACCCAAAGACCTACAGAACTGTAAGTTTCTTTTTGTACGACGGGGCGGACACCGGGCACCGCTACAGCGGCCCTACGAGAGGCCGTTTAAGGTGATCAGCAACAACAGGTCCACGTTCGTGCTGGACATTGGCGGGAGAGAGGAGGTTTCCACGGTGGGCCGACTCAAACCGGCCCATGTGGACTTGGCGCAGCTGGTCCAGGCTCAGGCACCGCGGCGCAGGGGCAGACCTCCCAAACAGAGGCCGATCCAGACTGTCGACATTGGGGGAGGTATCGCCGGTTCTGGGAGTGGGTGGGGGGCGGGGGTTATGTGGCGACCCACTTTCTAGAACACACGAACCGGCTCACGAAACAGCGCGCACAGGCAGAGGGCCGGCCGCAGAAAAGGGCGCCAGGCCATCTTCACCAGCAGGAGGAAAATCCCTCGCGCAGATAGGGTCTTGGAATATGCAATCCCCACAGCAGTCCCGCCCAGGGAGGGCGGGAACGGGAAGGCTTTAAAGCAGGCCGCGAAGTTTGAATAAGTCTCTTTCATCGCAACTCTAACTCACCGACTACGTGTGGTTATTTTAGCGCTGTGTGTCGGACACAGCCACAGCCTTATCATGACTTCCGTTGGGGGTTCTTTGACCTCACCTCTACCTTCCGCTCAATGCTACCTACTGACCTGTGGCTCTGGATCCAAACACGCCCTCCACATGGCACATGATAAAAATCCTCAGGGTGGTTCCAGCAAGATTCCGTGTGTGAATATAAAATAATCTGTCAATTTTGGGGAAATTACAGTCACACGTTACTCAGTTGCTTTTACAACTTTCCATAACCTGCCTCCATTCTTGTTTCTCTTTCTGCCGGTGGCATTTCCAAAACTTTTGGAAATTGAAGCACACATAATTCAAAGTTACGGTTTCCCTTCACTGTAACCCACCTTCCTTACACCAATCTCACTTATTCTGCAAGAGAGCCCAATGATCTGTGTTCCTGATGCATTCCCCCCTGCACCAGATTGTTAGCCACTCATTTAAGTGTACCAAATTACCATATCTTACCTCGCAAGCATGTGGCAACTGAAGAAATCCTGAAATCACCACCCCAGCGTTCCTACTACTTAACCCCCTAAATACTCTTTTCCATTGAGACTTCCTGGCCTGCTGAGATCCTCCAGCATTTTGTGTGAGGAAAAGGTTAAGTAGTCGACGTTTCTGGCCGAGACACTTCATCAGGATCTGATAGTGTGTGTTGTTTTGTATTTCCAGCATCCGCAGATTTTCTCGTATTTGCTTTGTTACGCTATTCATCACATTGTTCCCATTTACCTAAAAGTGGGGGGATAGAATAGGGAGCATGAAGGCAGCTGAATTGTAATACTTTACAGCCTTTATTTCTAATGTTTCACGAGTTTCAAAATCCGATTCGGTGAGTATTTCACCGCATTCTTCAGTTCCTCTCGGAATTTGCTCTGAGTCAGGACGTAAGTACACGTGTTGGTGCAGGAACTGAGAATCTGCAGCATTGCCGATGTGTGTTCTGTGATGTAACGGGGAGCTGTGACAGAATAAACAAAACCCATCGAAATCCGTTTATAGATAGAAAATACCACGTATGTTACCCCACAACAATATAAAACTACCGGTTATGCTGAAGAGCAAAACGATGGATTTGCGTCCGGTCTCCATCTCCCGGTCCTTGTCATTCTCTCCACTCTTTTGTCCCCGGAGCCCCCTGCGGGCTCGACTGGCCGCTAGAATCCGCCTGACAGTCAGAATATTGAACGGTAACATCAGAAAGATTGGGACACAAGGGGTTAAAATGAGGTCAAACATGTCAAATGCCGCCCATGAGGGAGACTTTGTGAAGCTCGGTGTAAGAGCACGATCCCAGGGAACACCATCAATTATTTCTCCAGGCCCGGATACAAAGCCCCAGGGGACAGTCTCCAAGCAGGCCAGCACACTCACTGTCCCGATAACCACAGCCGCCGTTCTCTCGGTGCAATATTTTGTTTTCAGCTTCTCACAGCAAATAGCCACAAATCGATCGACGGTGAAAGCGACAGTCAGCCAGACTGAGCTCACAGTGCTCGCAGACATCAACCATAGATCAAATCTGCACACAGGAGTGATTCGCAGGAGTGATCGAGGAAAATAATTCAGAGCAGTCCCCCTCAGCAGCGGATCGGAGATAACGACCAGGAGATCGGCCGCTGCCATTCCCACCAGGTAGCGAGTGACACATTTGGAGAGATCGCACTTTCCCCGGGACAGGATCACAATCGGCACCAAGTTCGCTGGAAGAGAGACAGGGAACAGCAAGTTGAGAAAATACTGAGCAGAAGCCGATGCTGCAGCTTGAGGGGATCTTGTAATATTTCCACTTTATTGTTACATTTAGCGGTGGGAGGGTCGAGAGAGGGCGCAGAGCGGCGGGACAGAGAATGAGTTTACACAGTAAAATAAATTCAATATCATCTGAATACGGATTTCTTACTGATGAGCGGAATGTGAAGTGGCAGTAGAAATCTAAAACTGGGTATCTACCTCCTGAGAGTCAATGCTGGATGGAACATTTTCTACCGGCGCCTTCCGCGTCTCGTCTGGATGAAATGAATAAATCCGGACGCTGATGGCGGGATTCTTCCATTAGACAATTATCAACTTCCATAGCGATCCCTGTCAGCGACAGAACAGCCGAAGGACGGAACAATAACAGAAAATGGTGGAAACAGTCATCCAGGCAAAACAGAATATGTGGACACACAGTTAATATATCTGTCCTCAGAACTGTTCTCAGAGAGACCCCTGAGACGAGTGTTAACTGATTTCTCTTTGCATACAAGCTGCTTAGGGCTCAGTGTTTCCAGCATTCCCCGAGTTTATTTCCTATTCCAGCAAAGTCACCTCACTGACTTTAGATCAGAACATTGATTCCAACGGAAACAGCGCAGTCTGACACAACCTCACAGACAGACATGACGCCTTCCGTTGAGTCCATCACAGAGAAGCAGGGGAGAGTAGTTCAACGTCGAGCAGCAAACTCGGTGCCGCAGTCAGATGTCTGTAACAGAGTTAGATGTAGATGTAATAGAATACATTTTACAGTATTGATAACGATGAAGCACCACATCTTATTCATTGGCTTAGCAACGATTTCTTTCTGCTTTGCATACAGTCATATTGTAGACATTTATTAAAAATCCATAACAGTTTCGTCTTACAACACGGAACTCCTCACATTTGCTAAAGTGTTACTAGCAGTCAATGCTTTATTGTTGCACCTAACTCTGAAAACTGCTCACATAAAAATGCAGACAATCAATTGATGAATCACCTTTATAAACTCAATGCAGCTCCTACAAGACCAAAAGCACAGAGACACGAACATCCCCTTGTTGATCACAAACCGCTGCCTGACCAACTCAGTCCCACAGAAATTGGTCGATTCGCTGAATTCCTGCAGATGTTTGTTTTCAGATCCAAATCCCAGCATCTATAGTCCCGGTGTTTCCACTCCATTCTTGAAATGCCGAATACCGGCATTGGAATGTAACAGTTTAAACCAGCGACAGAATCAATCACAACATTGGAATTAAACTTCAACATTCGCCCACGGCAGCTGACACTGCGGCTTACCGGGAATTCCAAAGGCTGAAATAAAAGGATAGTAAACGTCTTCTATTCGCCAGATGATTGGATACACCATTTCAGTTCGAATCTGTGATTTTTGTTGCTCATGTATTCACAGCTCCGGTAGACAGCTGATGCATTCAAAGCAGTCCTGATTTATACAGAGGGTCTGTCTCCAGAGATACGGTTATGCACCTCACTAACTTGCTCAGTTACAGTTGCTTCAACAAACACTTCAATTCAATACCATTGTCTCTGGTGTAAATATTGGAGCGATTGGAGACAAATACATCAAAACTCTTTGGCATTACCTCAGCAGTGCCTCTGGTGGAAATAGGCCGGTAGATTTAATTTCAAAGACTGAACTTTGTCACGGAGCAGCTACATTTACAGATTTCATCCTTTTCTTGGCTAATTATTCATCTCTGAACGGAGACCAGCGACACTGACCGATCCCTACCTCTGTCCCTGCAGTTTTCCATTTTGGACTGTCCTTCAGTCCTTCAGCTTCTTCCTGGTCACATACACAGACTCTCTCTCTCTCTCTCTCTCTCTCTCTCTCTCTCTCTCTCACACACACACACACACACACACGCACACACACACAGACTCTCTCTCTCACGCACACGCACACACACTCACTCACACACACAGACTCTCTCTCTCTCTCACACACACACACACATACAGACTCTCTCTCTCTCAGTCTCTCAGTCTCTCACACACACAGACTCTCTCTCTCTCTCTCTCTCTCACACACACACACACACACACACACGGAACAACTGTACAATTGTGTTTCTATGTTATAGTGACTGTCCTATTGTGCATTCTATTTATTATTAATTACTATAAATTGCACATTGCACATTGAGACATAGACGTAACACAGAGATTTTTACTCCTCGTATATGAAGGATGTAATTAATAAAGTCAATACAATTCAAAACATACAAACACAAATTTGGACAAAGATACAACAGAGAAACCGAGATCTGGATGGAAACGGTCAAATGATCACATTGCTAATGTACAAACAGGAGAAAATCTGCAGATGCTGGAAATCCAAGGCAATGCAATGAACTCTGCTGATTCCTCCAGCATTTTGTGTGATGTAGCAGTCTTTACTGGGCATCTCAAATCTCGCCAAAGGACAAAAGAAATTTAGAATATTTCAATCTGCAAAGGAAGAGGCAAACTGGCTACAGGAATAAATACAGTACTCAAAATAGGCAGATGAATGGATCCAGGAGATAAAACTGCGTAGATTGTATAAACATGAAAAAATCTGTAAATGCCAGAAATCCAAGTTCCTCCAGCATTTGGTGTGTGATGTTCCTGATCTAATAGTCTTTAATGCGCATCTCAAATGTCAAAAGAAATTGAGAAATATTTCAGTCTGCAAAATAATGAGCAACACATAAAAATTGCTGGTGAACGCAACAGGCCAGGCAGCATCTATAGGAAGAGGTACAGTCGACGTTTCAGGCCGAGACCTTTCGCCAGGACTAACTGAAAGAAGAGATAGTAAGAGATTTGAAAGTGGGAGTCCTATGATGTTCCTCATGTATTTGCTAGTCTCTGGTACAGTGTGAGAGTGTGAGATTCATTCGTACCCGTCCGTTTCTGTTACAGTCTGAAAGTGTGAGGTTCATTCTGTACCTGTCAGTCTCTCGTACCGTGTGAGTGTGGGGTTCATTCTGTACTTGTCAAATCATTCTGAAAAGAATTTGTTCCTGATGTTAGTCTGAAATCTCCCTTTAACCAGTCTACATGTGTGGACCCATTTCCTTGTTGATGGACTAATTTTGAAGTAGCAGATCGCATCTACCTTACCTCTACCCTTAATGATTCTGAACACTTCTGCCGCGTCTCCTCTCATTCTCTGTCATCTTAGGCCAAATAGATTTAGTTCACTCTATCTTACTGCATAGCTCATACTCTGCAGTCCTGCAATGAGTATGAGTCTAGTTGCCTTTCAGTGAACTCTTTCCAGTGCCTTCGCACCCGTCACAAAATGTGGAGATCAAAATTGTACACAGTGCTCAAGGCGTGGCCTCACAAGTGCATTATACAGCTTAAGGAGAACGTCTCTTTAAACGTCTCTAGCTGTGAACTCCTCTGAGCACATTGTATAGCCCAACATTTTATTAGCCTTCCTAATTGCTTCAGTGCATTGCCTAGATGTTGATAGTGATGTCTTCCAGGACACCCAAAACCCTCCCATACAATGCACTTTCTTACTCAAGAACCCCATTGTATATTTATATCTAATATTTCTACTTCCTGTATGTAATATTTTACATTTACCTGCATTGAGTTAAATCTGCCATTCATCTGCCCACATCAGAATTTTGTTTAGATCGACATGTGTTGATTCTGCTGCCTGATGTTTATCAGCCCATCTGTCTAATATTATGTCATCTACAAACTTAACTAGTTTAATTGAAGCAGCCGTCAAACTTATTCTTGTGGAACCCCACTTTGAACATTTTCCAGCTGTGAAAATGATCCTCTCACCATAACTCATTGTTTTCTCTTTTTGAGCCAATTCTCCACACATTCGCATACCACACCCTGAACCTCTACATCCTGTAATTTGATTATCAATCTCTTGTGGGGAACCTTGCCAAAATCCTTCTGAAAGTCCAAGTACATTTTTACCTCTTTACCTCTTCAGCTCTCAGTAAGTTTTTACCTCTTTATTGTTATCATAAATTTTACTTGCCTCTTCATAGACCTGCAACATATTTATAAAACGTGATTTACCCTTTCTGAACCCATGCTGACTTTCTGCTAACATAAGACCATAAAACCATAACACATAGCAGGAGTAGGCCATTTGGCTCATCGTGTCATTTAATCATGGCTGATCTTTTTTTTCTCCTCCTCAACCCCATTTCCCGGCCTTCTTCCTATAACCTTTAATGTCACGTCCAATCAAGAATCTGTGAATCTCTGCCTTAAATACACCCAACGACCTGGGATCCGCAGCTGCACATGGCAACAAATTCCACATATTCATCACCCTCTGGCTAAAGGAATTTCTCCGCATCTCTGTTTTGAATGGACACCTCACTAGCTTGAGTCTGTGCTTTCTTGTCCTAGACTCTCCCACAATGGGAAGCACCCTTCCACATCTACTCTGTCCAGGCCTTTCAATACTCGAAAGGCTTCACGGAGATCCCCCCTCATCCTTCTAAATTCCAGTGAGTACGGATGCAGAGCCATCAAACGTACTTCGTATGACATCATTTTCATTCCTGGTATCATCCTTATGACTCTTCTCTGGACCCTCTGCAATGCCAGCACATTTCTTCTGGGATGAGAAGCCCAAAGCTGTAGACAATAATCAAGGTGAGGCTTCGCCAGTGCCTCCAAAAAGCCTCAGCATCACATCCCTGCTCTTGTATTCTCGACCTCTTGAAATGAATGCTAACATTGCATTTGCCTTCCTCACCACCAACTCAACCTGCAAGTTAACCTTTAGGGTGTTCCGCACAAGGATTCCCAAGTTCTTTTGCATCTCTGATTTTTGGATTTTCTCCGCGTTTAGAAAATAGTTTGCACATTTATTTCAACTACCAAAGTACATGACCGTGCATTTTCCAACATTATATTTCATTTGTCACTTTCCTGCCCATTTTCCTAATCTGTCTAAATTCTTCTGCATCCTAACTATTTCCTCAGCGCTACCTGCCCCTCCGCCAATCTTTGTATCATCTATAAACTTGGCAAGAAACCCATCTATTTCATCTTCGAATTCATTATATACAGCATAAAAAGGTCCCAACACTGACCCCTGCGGATCATCACTAGTCACTGGCAGTCAACCTGACAAGGATCCTATACTCCCACTAGCTGCATGCCTGTCCTTATCAGATGACTTTACAACTCGTTCTTTACTAATGCTTCCCTTATCTTACCCACAATACACGTTAATTTTACTGGTCCACAGTTACAAGTGTCAGTGCAGTAACCCTTCTTAAATACCGGGAAAATGTTACCCCATTTCAAGTCCTTCAGGATTTTACCAATCTTCACAGAATTTTGAATAATTCTTGTTAGGTGTTTGTGTTTTCAATCATAGACTAATTTAAGTACCCTTGGATATATGTTGCCTGACACTGAGATTTATTAACTTTCAGCCTTTTCACTTTCTAAGATCTCAGAGTCACTTTAAGCAACTTTATTTTTCTCTACACTTACTGTCAGATTGCTAACATCTTTTCAGGCGAACACTTTAGAAAAATAAGAGTTGAGAGTATCCGCTATGTCCTTCTCTGCATAATTTAATACCCCACTGTTATTCCAAATACACTTAACTTCCCTCTTAACGTCTCTTTTACGACTAAAGTATTGACAAAGTCCCTTGGGATCAATCTTATCATTATCAGGAATATCCTTCTCAACCTGTCTTTGGCAATCACAATTTCCCACTTGACTATAGCTCTCATATTTGCATATGCCCTGTGGTTAAAATGTATTACAGGGGTGCTATTTTTTTTCAGTATCCCATATATAGATGTCACCCATGTACACAAGGAACAATATTCTACACGCAATGCCTGCACCATTCAGCTCGCCTTTGGTCTCTGGAAGGAAACCGATGTGGTCACCTTCTATTTGCTCCATGCAACACTTGGCCTGTGGGCCTGATCTCCATGATCTTCAATGTCAAGAGCGTAGCAGTTTTTAAGCGAGGTTCTCAGACAGTCAGCCTGAGTCCACTAACACTTTTTGGAAACTTTTGCCTGTACCTGATTCTATGAATTTCTTGAAGTTCAAAACGAGACGAAGAAACCCTGGTGGTTCCCCTGTGGCAGGGAAAGTAAACGTCAGGCAGTGTGGTAGTGACAGGAGACTCAGTACTTAGTGAGGACAGGCAGGAGATACTGTGGCAGAAAACTAAACTCAAGGATGGTGTGTTGCCTCCCTGGTGCTGGAGTCCAGGGTGTAGAGGTGCGACTGTAGGATATTGTCAAGAGGAAGGGTGAAAACCCAGAAGTCCTGGTGCAAATTGGCACCAATGTCATTGTCAAAAACTAAGAGATCCTACATACTGCGTGTATAGAATTAGGAAAGAGGCCTCTTTTCATCTGTCACCCATGTACACAAAGATCAGTATCTTGTGGCCAGTGAACACACCATCTATCTTGCCTTTGGTCTCTGGAAGGAAACCAGTGCGGTCTGCAATAAGGTATAATTGCAGTTCCACTCAGAGCACCTCCTCAGACCCAGGACAGCACACAATGGCAATACTACAATTTGTGAGTGTAATCACACTTACAGCAAAATTTTCCCAACCGGCCACAATTTGACAACTGCACTGGTCCTGGAATCGCTGAGATTTGCTCTCAGAATCAGGCACTGGCTCTCGCTGCTCCTCATCCTAGACCGAACTTCGCAATCTGACCGTGAACTTGGGCTCTGACTCTGCAGGACATAACTGTTACTGATATGGCCCTCACCATATCCACAGTAACTGCACTATCTCATATCACCGCTTTCCTCCTGTCTCCCATGTACACAAAGGACAGTATATTGCGGCCAGTGAATGCACCATCCAACTCGCCTTTGGTCTCTGGAAGGAAACCGATGCAGTCACCGACTATTCGCCAGTCAGCACTGGTCCATGAACAATTCTGCTAACTTTTGCCTGTACCTGATTCAATGAATTTCTTAAAGTTAAAAATGAGATGAAGAAACCCTGGTGGTTCCCCTGTGGCAGGGAAAGGTAAAGTCATGCAGTGCATTAGTGATTGGGAGCTGGATAGTTAGTGGTACAAACAGGAGATACTGTGCACACAAAAGAGACTCCAGAATGCTGTGTTCCCTCCCGGATGCTCGGGTCCAGATGTACCAGGGCGGCTGCAGGATATTCTCAAGGGGAAGGGTGAACGGCCAGAGCTCGTGGTGCATACTGACACCAATGTCATTGCCAAAAAAGGGGATGAGTTTCTACAGACTGAGCATATAGAGACAGGAAATAGGGTGAAGAGAAGGACCTCCAAGGTAGTAATTTCCGGATTACTCCCCGCGCCATGGGCGAATGTAGCTGGGAATGGAATTACAGCATAATTGAATGAGTGACTGAGGAGATGATGCAAGGGGTAGGGTTTCACGCTCGGATCATTGGAACCTTTTACTGGGCAAGGACTGATCTGTCAAACAGGGAGGGGTTACACCTGAACTGGAGGGGAACTAATATGCTGGCCAGGAGTTTTGCTAATGCTACTCAGAGGGTTTAAACTAGTTTTACAGGGGGCTGCGAATGGGAACAGCAGACAGTAGTTGAAGGATTGGACCCGAAGGTAGATATCAGTGAAAATATGGCCAGGCAAAATCAAATTAACAGGTATTATTAGACATATATTTTCAATGGTGTGTACTGAATGTCAGGAATATTATGGATAAAGGTGATTAATATAGAACGTGAATCAGTACATAGAACTACAATGTTGTGGCCATTACAGGGGCTTTGTTGAGAGATGGGCAGGGATGCGAGATTAATCTACCAGGCTTTTGAAGTTTTTGAAAAGATAGAGAAGGAGGTTTAAGAGGTGTGAGTTGGACTACCATCCAGGGACAATATCACAGCTGCACTCGGGGCATATCTAGTGGAGGGTTCAGACGCTGAATCCATTTGGGTAGAACTCAAGAACAAGAAGGGAGCAATCAAACTAATGGGATTGTACTACTACCTAGTGTTGGGTAATGAGTCTATTTAGGTGGCTGCCCCCTCAGTGGGTGAGCAGTTAGCTGACAGAGACCTCAGCTCCTTCAGTTTTAAGATAGTTATAGATAAAGATGGGATTTTTTTTTAATTGGAGAAGGGCAAATTACGAGGGTATTATGCAATAACTCAGAAGGGTTAATTGGAAATAACATTTCTTCTGGAAAATGCACATCAGACATGGGGAGAGTGTTTAAAGATCAATTGCACAGTGTACAGGAAAGGTATATTCCTCTTAGAGGGAAGGACAGGGGTGGAAAGAAAAGGGAAACTTGGATGACCACAGAAATGATAAATTTAGTCAAGAAGAAAAAGGAAAATATGTCAAGTTTTGGAAGTCAGGATCAAATGGAGTAGATGAAGGTTATACAGAATCCAGAAAAGAACTAAAAAAGGAAATATATGAAAGCCAAAAGGGGCCATGAGAAGTCAATGGCAAGTAGAATTAAGGTAAATCACAAGGTACCCTGTACATGCATAAGATAAGAAGATAACTTGGGAGAGGGGAGGACACCTCAATGATAAAAAGAGAATCATTTGCTTGGATGTGCAGAATATGAGTGAAATACATCATAAGTACTTTGCTTCAGTATTTACCAAAGGGGAACGATTTGGACTAGGAGACAGTGCTGCATGCATAAATATGTCAGGGAGTTTGGAGGGCAAGGAGGTAGATCCCTGTCTCAGAGCCCAATGTTAAGCTGCCTTTAAAGAGAGTGAACTCTCACAAGGTGGAAGGTCCCAATGGCGTACCTTCTGAGACTCTGAGAACCTGTGCTAACCAACTGGTGGGAGTATTCAAGGGCATTTTCAGCATCTCACTGCTACGGGCAGATGTTTCCACTTGTTTCAAAGAGGCAGCAATTATATGAGTGGCTAAGAAGAATAATGAGAGCGGCCATAATGACTATGGTCTGGTAGCACTAACATCTACAGTGATGAAATGCTTTGAGAGGTTGATCATGACATGACAGAACTCCTGGCTCAGCAAGATCATGGACCCATTGCAATTTGCCTGTCACCACAGTAGTTCAACAACAGATGCAATTTCAATGACTCGTCACATGGCTTTAGACCACCTGGACAACACAAACACCGATGACAAGACTATTGCTCAGCATTTAATGCCATCATTCCCATAATCCTGATTGAGAAGTTGCAGAACCTAGGCCTCGGTCCCTCCCTCTGCAATTGAATACCCAGTTTCCTAACCATTAGGCCACAATCTGTGCAGATTGGTGATAACCTCTTCTCTTTGTTGACAATCAACACTGGCGAACCTCAGGGGTGTGTGCTTAGCCCACTGCTCTACTCTCTCTATACCCTTGACTGTGCGGATAGCAATAGCTCAAATACCATCTATAAATCTGTTAATGATATAACCATTGTTGGTAGAATCAAAGGTGGTGATGAGAGGTCCTACAGGCGTGAGATATGCCAACTAGTGGAGTGATGTCGCAGCAACAACCTGGCACTGAATGCCAGTAAGATGAAAGAGCTGATTCTGGATTTCCAGAAGGGTATGATGAACGAACACATACCAATCCTCATAGAGGGATCAGAAGTGGAGTGACTGAGCAGTTTCAAGTTCACGGGTGTCAAGATCTCGGAGGATCTAACCTGGTCAAAACATATGGATGCATTTATAAAGAAGACCAGACAGCAACTATACATAATTTGGAATTTAAAAAGATTTGGTACGTCAACAAATACACTCAAAAACGTCTATAGATGTACCGTGGAGAGTATTCGGACAGGTTGCACCACTGTCTGGTATGGAGGATGGGGTGGGGGAGGTGCTACTGCACAGGTCAGAAAGAAGTTGCAGAGGTTTGTAAATTAAGTCGGCTCCATCTTGGGTACTTGCCTACAATATACCCAGGAGATCTTCAAGGAGCGCTGTTTCAGAAAGGCAGCATTCAATATTAACGACCTCCAGCACTCAAGGTATGCCATTTTCTAATTAATTCCACCAGGTAGCAGGTATAGAAGCCTGATGGCGCACATTCAGCGTTTCAGGAACAGCTTCCTGTCTGCCATCCGATTCCGAAATGGACTTTGAACCCTTGGGCACTACCTCACTTTTTTAATATATATTATTTCCCTGTTTTTGCATGATGTTAAACTAATCAATTTTCCTGTACTGTAATTCATTTACTTACTTGTTTAATATTATTATTTTATTTTGTTCTTTTCTTGTCTATGTCATGTATTGCATTGAACTGCTGCTGCTAAGTTAACAAACTTGATTCTTATTCTGATAATAAGGGTAATGACACAATAAGGGGATTGGGAAAATCAGGTTGGTGTTCAATCACAGTAGAGGGAATTTGTTGAACGCCTACAAGATGGCTTTTTAGAGCAGCTTGTGCTTGAGCCTGCTCGGCGAAAACCTATCTTTAGACTGCGTGTTAATTAATAGCCTTGATATCATAAGGGAGCTTAAAGTGAAGGAACCCTTAGGAGGCAGTTATCATAATATGATTGAATTCATACTGCAATTTGAGAGGGTGAAACATTACTCACATATATCAGTATCCCAATGGAATAAAGAGATTTACAGAGACATGAGAGAGGACCTTGCCCAGGTGGATTGGAGGTTGATAATGGCAGGGATTACAGCTGAGTAGAGCAGATCTCACATTGACAGGAGTACCTATAAAGTAGAATACAAAAGTTTTTTTTTGGTTATATAGAGAGTAAAAAGGAGGTGATAGTTGATATTGAACCAATGTCAAATGATGCTGATGAGATAGTAATGGGGGACAAAAAAATAGAAGATGAACTTAATGAGGACTTCACATCTGTCTTCACTGTAGAAGATACTAACCATGTTCCAGACGCCTGTGAGTGTCAGGGAGCAGGACTAAATGCCATTGTTAATAAAATAACAAAAGATTCTCGGCAAACCCACAGGTTTTAAGGTGGATAAGTCACCTGGACCTGAGGATCTGCATCTCAGATTCCTGAGAGAGGTTGCTGAAGAGATAACGGTTATGATCTTTCAAGCTTCCCATTTCCTGCTCTGGGCTGTAGTACTCGCCCTATTGACAGCAAATTTCAATTCAGCCAATGTAAACTCATCATCAATGGCATCTCTAACACCTCTTGTTTCTCAAAAATCTTCCTACTGTCCATCAAAATACACTCTCATCTCTTAATGCACTCATCCCCTATACTGTTGAGTCTGTGTATCTTTGTAAACGCATTTCACGGACATTCTGCATTTTATTTGTCTGTTGCAGCCAAATTTCCATTCTCCACTAATACTGGAATCTGGTTTTACCTCCGACACCATTCACTTTCTTCAGCATTCTCCTCAACACTGTCAGGACAGTTTCCCTCTCAAATGTTCTGTAAAATCTCTTCCAAGCCGCCCTGATAGCATTCCTAATAACTCTCATTGCCATTGCTCGTTTCCTCTGAAAAGCCTCAGCAAAGTTTCTTGCATTAACCTGCATTTCAACACACGAAATGCCCCTCCCCTGTCTCTGCTGGCCTCTGAACATTTCTGTGTCCAACAAGGAACACATTTCTTACCAGCTCTCCGGGACACCAAAGGAATGGCTCAACGGGCAGGTCCACACACTTCGGAAATTACACACTGATAGTCTTCTTCCATAGTACTGCCGAGAGACGATTGATCAAATGATTTCTCACACTTAATGGAATTTTCCCCAGTTTCCTCTCATAAAACACCATTTAGTAACACAACTCAAATTCTGATAGCGTACTTTGACGCTTAGATTACACAGGATTGGAAAATTATCACTCCCCATACCATTAACCCTTACATTCCAGCTACTGTCCAGCAAGTGGAGCACAGATAAGAGTCAAGTCCAAACAAGAACCCCACCTTTGGCAATATCCACTCTTACCTCTCTTCCATAATTTAAATAGAGTAAATCAGATTCTGCCAGAAACTCATCTACTGCCGTCCCATTAGCTTCTGTAGTCTTATTGACACAAAGATCATGATGTGCATTAAAATCGCCGCACAAAAAAAAGAATAAGTTCACTGCATTCTTCCCAACCATTTGACAGATAATTCTAATCCGGATTATAAAAAGTTCATAATTTTGATCTCACCCCATGGATATAATAATTTAATAATCATTCATTCATTTTTTCTTTGGAAAAGGCAGAATTCTTTCAAATAAACTCTCTTTCACAAAGATGCCACTCTCTCCCCCACAGCTATGTGTCTATCATATCTCACATCATCATAACCCGGAATCTTGAATAATACATGTGATTGCAGCAAGTTTCTTGTACACAAATAACACCCAAGGGAACACCAAAACAGAGTCTTTAAATTCCTATCATTTGACTAACAGTCTTGTTGCATTCCAATGAAGAACTGTGAGTTGATTGGAAATTATCAGCATACAGCACCCTGTGTAC